>NC_064817.1:58787198-58819780 GCF_023721935.1 Panthera uncia | reverse complement strand
AAAAATCTCCCAACAAATAAGAGTCCAGGACCAGATGGCTTCCCAGGGGAGTTCTACCAGACGTTTAAAGCAGAGATAATACCTATCCTTCTCAAGCTATTCCAAGAAATAGAAAGGGAAGGAAAACTTCCAGACTCATTCTATGAAGCCAGTATTCCTTTGATTCCTAAACCAGATAGAGACCCAGTAAAAAAAGAGAACTGCAGGCCAATATCCCTGATGAATATGGATGCAAAAATTCTCAATAAGATACTAGCAAATCGAATCAACAGCATACAAAAAGAATTATTCACCATGATCAAGTGGGATTCATTCCTGGGATGCAGGGCTGGTTCAACATTCGGAAATCAATCAACGTGATACATCACATTAATAAAAGAAAAGAGAAGAACCATATGATCCTGTCAATCAATGCAGATAAGGCCTTTGAGAAAATTCAGCACCCTTTCTTAATAAAAACCCTTGAGAAAGTCGGGATAGAAGGCACATACTTAAACACCATAAAGGCATTTATGAAAAGCTCACAGCTAACATCATCCTCAACGGGGAAAAACTGAGAGTTTTTTCCCTGAGATCAGGAACACGACAGGGATGCCCACTCTCACCGCTGTTGTTTAACATAGTGCTGGAAGTTGTAGCATCAGCAATCAGACAACAAAAGGAAATCAAAGGCATCAAAATTGGCAAAGATGAAGTCAAGCTTTCACTTTTTGCAGATGACATGATACTATACATGGAAAATCCTATAGACTCCACCAAAAGTCTGCTAGAACTGATACATGAATTAGCAAAGTTGCAGGATACAAAATCCATGTACAGAAACAGTTTCATTCTTATACACTAACAATGAAGCAACAGAAAGACAAATAAAGAAACTGATCCCATTCACAATTGCACCAAGAAGCATAAAATACTGAGGAATACATCTAACCAAAGATGTAAAAGATTTGTTTGCTGAAAACTATAGAAAGGTTATGAAGGTAATTGAAGACGATATAAAGAAATGGAAAAACATTCCCTGCTCATGGATTGGAAGAATAAATATTGTCAAAATGTCAATACTACCCAAAGCTATCTACACATTCAATGCAATCCCAATCAAAATGGCACCAGCATTCTTCTCGAAACTAGAACAAGCAATCTTAAAATTCATATGGAACCACAAAAGGCCCCGAATAGCCAAAGTAATTTTGAAGAAGAAGACCAAAGCAGGAGGCATCACAATCCCAGACTTTAGCCTCTACTACAAAGCTGTAATTATCAAGACAGCATGGTATTGGCACAAAAACAGACACATAGACCAATGGAATAGAATAGAAACCCCAGAACTAGACCCACAAACGTATGGCCAACTCATCTTTGACAAAGCAGGAAAGAATATCCAATGGAAAAAAGACAGTCTCTTTAACAAATGGTGCTGGGAGAACTGGACAGCAACATGCAGAAGGTTGAAACTAGACCACTTTCTCACACCATTCACAAAAATAAACTCAAAATGGATAAAGGACCTGAATGTGAGACAGGAAACCATCCAAACCCTAGAGGAGAAAGCAGGAAAAGATCTCTCTGACCTCAGCCATAGCAATCTCTTATTCGGCACATCCCCAAAGGCAAGGGAATTAAAAGCAAAAAAGAATTACTGGGACCTTATGAAGATAAAAAGCTTCTGCACTTCAAGGGAAACAGTCAACAGAACTAAAAGGGAACCAACGGAATGGGAGAAGATATTTGCAAATGACATATCAGACAAAGGGCTAGTATCCAAAATCTATAAAGAGCTCACCAAATTCCACACCTGTAAAACAAATAACCCAGTGAAGAAATGGGCAGAAAACATGAATAGACACTTCTTTAAAGAAGACATCCGGATGGCCAACAGGCACATGAAAAGATGCTCAACGTCACTCCTCATCAGGGAAATACAAATCAAAACCACACTCAGATATCACCTCACGCCAGTCAGAGTGGCCAAAATGAACAAATCAGGAGACTATAGATACTGGAGAGGATGTGGAGAAATGGGAACCCTCTTGCACAGTTGGTGGGAATGCAAATTGGTGCAGCCACTCTGGAAAACAGTGTGGAGGTTCCTCAAAAAATTAAAAATAGACCTACCCTATGAGCCAGCAATAGCACTGCTAGGAATTTACCCAAGGGATACAGGAGTACTGATGCATAGGGGCACTTGTACCCCAATGTTTATAGCAGCACTCTCAACAATAGCCAAATTATGGAAAGAGCCTAAATGTCCATCAACTGATGAATGGATAAAGAAATTGTGGTTTATATACACAATGGAGTACTACATGGCAATGAGAAAGAACGAAATATGGCCCTTTGTAGCAACGTGGATGGAACTGGAGAGTGTGATGCTATGTGATATAAGCCATACAGAGAAAGACAGATACCATATGGTTTCACTCTTATGTGGATCCTGAGAAACTTAACAGAAACCCATGGGGGAGGGGAAAGAAAAAAAAAAGAGGTTAGAGTGGGAGAGAGCCAAAGCATAATAAACTCTTAAAAACTGAGAACAAACTGGGGGGGGGGGGGGGGGGGGGGGGGGGGGGGGGGGGGTGGGTAATGGGTATTGAGGAGGGCACCTTTTGGGATGAGCACTGAGTGTTGTATGGAAACCAATTTGACAATAAATTTCATATATTGAAAAAAAAAGAAATACATAAAATCAATAATCAAAGCTACCACCTAAGGAAACTAAAAAGTAAAAGCCAAATTAAATCAAAACTAAGCAGAAGAAAAGGTATAATAAAAATTGGAACAGAAATCAAGGAATATGAAAAGTGTCTATCAATAGAGAACATCAACCAAACCAAGAGCATATTCTTCCAAAACATCAATAAAATTAATTAGCCTCTACCAGCCTAACTACAAAAAACGAGAAATGACACAAATTAGTAATATCAGAAATGAAAAAGGGAGCATTACTGAAGATTCCATGGGCATTAAAACCATAATAAATGAACAACATAATGCCCATAAATTTGATAACCTAGATAAAATGAATTAATTCCTTGAAAGACACAATCTGCCAAAATTCACAGAAGAAGAAACAGACAATCAGAATAGGCCTTCTTCTATTAATTAAATTGAATCAACTTTCCAGAACAGAAAGCACCAAGCCAAAATGGATTCACTGGAATATTCTACCAAAAATTTAAAGAAGAAATGTACAATCCTCCATGACCTTTTTCAGAATATAGAAGCAGAGGAAATACTTTCTAACTTATCCCCAAAGTGTCAGTATTATCCCAATACCAAAACCAGACAGAGTCATAGCCCCAAGCACTGTGGAGTGTGGCCTCTGTCCCCATTTAACGGGGAGGGCTGGTGAGAACACCTGGAAGTTGCTTAACCCAGTAACAGTCAAGCTGACTGGACGGTGGGCAGAACTGATAACCTTCAGAGCAAAGCCAGTACTGGCACGGAGAATTCCCCTGCTAATACCAAGGCAGGGGAGTTAATTTATATTCCCATCCACTGTGGAGACTGTATCCAAGGCCCTTCCAACTGATCATTCTATACAGGAAATTTTGGGAGTTGCCTGAGGTAGGCCCTCCCATTCCCACCCAGGGATAAGAGCTGAGAAGAGATGGCTTCCAGCCACATCTGACAAGAAAGACTAGAGAGAATACCTGGAATCTCTATAACCAAGCAAATCTGGTGCTTAGTAGCAGGTGAGCAAAGCTGATTGCTCTCAAAGCTAAACAAGCACTGAGCATGGATAGTTCTCCTGATATACCTATGCAAGGGGGTAATTAATTCATAGCCTCACCTGCTGCTGAGTGTAGATTCCAGGCTCTCTCAACTGGAAAGTTTGTTCAGGAAAATTTGGGAGTAGTCTCAGGTGGGCCCTCCAAGATCTGCCTAGGCCAGAAAGCCAGGACTCGTTCCCACCTGCAGTGGAGCATGGTTCCCAGTCACATCTGACAGGAAGGGCTAATGAAAACACCTGTAAGCTGTTGAAAAACCCTTAAACAGCATTTAAGCCAAGAGGTGAGAGATAGAGATGATTGTCCACTGAGCAAAGGTAGTGGTACAGTACATACAGGGAAATTGAGGCATGGGTTGTCTTG
Source organism: Panthera uncia (assembly GCF_023721935.1). Classification (NCBI taxonomy): domain Eukaryota; kingdom Metazoa; phylum Chordata; class Mammalia; order Carnivora; family Felidae; genus Panthera; species Panthera uncia. The sequence goes on along the minus strand of NC_064817.1, from coordinate 58,815,686 downwards.
AGTCAGAAGCATAAAGAGCCTTACGGCCTTGGAGCTGCTCCTCTTTCCGTGTCTGGGCAAGAAAACGAATTCATAGTTCCCTTTATTGCTCAATAAAGCCTTCAGCCTGCACCACAAGGGAACCTTAACCAGTGCACACAGGAAGCTGTATAGCCTATCCAAAAGCCTGCTTACAGTGACACTTGAACAGAGAACATAACCTGTGATTTCCTTGTCTACTAATCAAAAGTAATGCCCTCATCTGACCAGTATATTCAGTGAAAGACCTTGCCTAATTCATGTTTCCAAACAATGAGCCATGAAGACCCTGGGTTCTGCCCAGATGCCTCATCACAGCAGTAAAATTAACTCATAGCCCCACCTACTGGTATATATATATGGTTCATCACTTTTATATAACACCCGGTCCTCATCCTAACAAGTGCTTTAGTTAATACCCATCACTCATCTAGCCCATCTCCCACCCACCTCCCTCCATCAACCTGCAGTTTGTTCTCTATCATTAAGAGTCCTCTCCTGTGGTTTGTTTTCTTTCTTCTCTTCCTCCTTTCCTATATGTTCATCTGTTTTGTTTCTTAAATTCCACACATGAGTGAAATCATATGATATTTTTCTTTCTCTGAATGACTTATTTCACTTAGCATAATACATTCTAGTTCCATCTACACCATTGCAAATGGCAAGATTTCATTCTTTTTGAAGGCCGAGTAATAATCCATTGTATATATATATATATATATATATATCCATCTTCTTTAAAAATTCTCAAAAAAATACTAGCAAATCTAATGCAGCAGCACCTTAAAAGGATTGTTTGCCATGATCAATTAAAATTTATACATGGGATGCAAGCATGATTCAATATACACAAATAAAAAAACAAATTATATGAATAAAATGTAAGAAAAATTATAATTTTTAATGTTTATTTATTTTTGATAGAGAGAGACAGAGCACAAGTGGGGAAGGGGCAGAGAGAGAGAGGGAGACAGAGAATTCGAAGCAGGCTCCAGGCTCTGAGCTGTAAGCACAGAGCTCAATGCGGGGCTTGAACTCAAGAACTGCAAGGTCATGACCTGAGCCAAAGTCATATGCTTAACTGACTGAGGCACCCAGGCAACACATATGTAAGAAAAAAATTATAGATCATCTCAATAGACACAGAAAAATCATTTGACAAAATTTAACATCTGTTCATGATAAAACTTAACAAATTAGATATAGTAGGCATGTACCTCAAAATAATAATTGCCATATATGATAAATTCACAGCAAATATCACATTCAGTGATGAAAGTTGGGAAGCTTTTCCTTTAGGATTAGGAATTAAGGGAGTCCAATCTCACCACTCCTATTCCACAGCGTGCTGAAAGCCCTTGCCAGAGAAATCAGGCAAGAAAAGGAAATAAAGCATGAGAATTGGAAGGAAGAAATAGAATTGTCTCTGTTTTCAAATGAGATAATTTCATATATACTAAATCCTAAAGAACCCACGAAAAAGCTGTTAAATCTAATCAATGAATTCAGTAAGTACAGAATACAAAATCAACTTATAAAGAAGAGCAGCTTTTCTATACACTAACGAAAAATCATGAAAAGAGGTAAAAAAATACATTTTACAATGGCATCAAAGACAATAAAATAGTTAGGAATAAACTTAACAAAGAAAGTGTAAAATCTCTACTCTAAAAATTACGAGACATTGATCTACAAAATCGAACATGACACAAACAAATGGAAGGATATAGCAAGTTCATGGATTAGAAGAATTAACATTGTTAAAACAGTAATACTACCAAAAGCCATCCATAGATACAATGCAATCCCTATCAAAACTCCAAAGACAGTTTTTAAAGAAGTAGAAAAACTCCTAAAATTTGTATGGAATCACAAAAGACCCCAAATTGCTAAAACTATCATGAGAAAAAAAAAAGCAGGAGGAATCATACTTCCTGATTTCAAAGCTATACTATAAATGTTAGTAATCAAAACAGTATGGTACTGGCATAAAATCAGAAATATACGTCAATGGAACAGAACTAAGAACTCAGAAATAAACCCAAGCTTATATGGTCAACTAAGATTTGACAAGGAAGCCAAGAATACTTGATGGAGAAAAGACAGTCTTTTTGATAAATTGTGCTGGGGAAATTAGATATTTGCATGTAAAAGAATGAAACTAGACCTCTCTCTTACACCACACACAAAACTTAACTCAAAAAAATGAAGGACTTAAATATAAGACCTGAAACCATGAAGTTTCCAGGAGAAAAAATAGGCATAAAGCTCCTTGACATAGGTCTTGCAAAAAAAAATTTTTTTTGATATGACACCTAAAGCACAAGCAACAAAATAAAAAATAAAAAAGTGTAACTACATCAACTTTTAAATCTTTTTGCAAATCACAAGAAACACTCAATATAGTGAAAAGAAAACTTATAGATCGGGAAAAATATTTACAAACCATATATCTGATACAGAGTTAATATCCAAAATATGTAAAAACTTACACAACTCAATAGTAAAAATACCCAAATAATTCAATTAACAAATAGACAGAAGAGCTGAATAGGCATTTTTTTCCAAAGATGATATATGAATGCCTGTCAGGTACATGAAGTGATCACTAGTCATTAAAGAAATGCAAATCAAACCCACAATGAGATATCATCTCACAGTTGTTAGAATGGCCATCACTAAGAAGATAAGAGATAACAAATTCTGGAGAGGATGTGGAGAAAAGCGAATTACTTTGCACTGTTGTTGATTGTAAGCTTGTATAGTCATTATGGAAAACAGTATGAAGGATTCTCAAAAATTTAAAAATACAACTAAAATAAGATCTATCAATTCTACTTTGGGGAATATATCCAAAATAAATGCAAACACTTACTCAAAAAGATGTTTGCACCCTATTTTGATAGCAGAATTATTTACAATAGCCAAGACATGGAAACAACCTAAGTGTTCATCAATGGGTAAATGAATAAAGATGATAGATAGATAGATAGATAGATAGATAGATAGATCAGCTATAAAAGAAACAAATAAATCCTGCCATTTGTGACAACGTGGATGGACCCTGACCCTGAGAGCATTCTGCTAAGTGAAATAAGTCAGACAGAGAAAGACAAATATTATACAATCCCACTTACATGTAAAATTTAAAAAAAACTAAACTAAACTAAAACACACAGAAAGAGATCAGATTAGTAGTTACCAGAAGATAGGAGTTGGGGAGGGTGAATTGGAAGAAGGTGGTCAAAAGGTACATGCTTCCACTTATAAGATAAATAAGTGCTAGGGATGTAATGTATAGCATGATGACTATAGTTAACACTGCTGTATGATATATATGAAAGTAGTTAAGAGAATAAATCCTAAGAATTCTCAAACAAAATAAAACAACATACTCTCAGCCAACTAGGAATAAAAGAGAACTCCCTCACCTTGATTAAGAACATCTACAAAAAACTACAGGTAACGTCATACATAATGGTGAGAAACTAGAAGCTTTCTTGCTAAAATCAGGAACAAGGTATGATGTCCCTCTCATGAAACCTTCTATATTATACTGAAAGTCCTAGATAATGCAATAATAAAGGGAAATAAAAGATATGTGAATTAAAAAGATAGAAATGCACCTGGCTTTGTTTGCAGGTGATATATTTATCTATGTAGAAAATCCAAAAGAATTAATCAGCTTTTTGAAAGAATAAGCAAGTATAGCAAAGTTGCAGGATACAATATCAACATATTAAAATCAATTGCTTTCCCTCATACCAGCAATGAACAAGTAGAATTTGAAATTAAAAACAATACCATTTACATTAGTGCCCCCCTATGAAATACTGAGGTATAAATCACAATATGTACAAGGTACGTATGATGAAAACTGAAAAGCTCTGATGAAGGGAATCAAAGAACTAAATAAATGGAGAGATATTCCATGTTCATAGAATAGGAAGACTCAAAATTGTCAAGCTGCTAGTTCTCCTTAACTTGATTCAATGGAATCCCTATCAAAATCTCAGCAAATTATGTCAGGATATAGAAAAATTAATTCTAAAGTTTAAATGAACAGGTAAAATATTCAGAATTATCAATTCAATATTAAAGTAGAATGACAAAAGCAGATAAATGACACTACCTGATATCAAGACTTACTAAAAAGCTATTATTACTTATAGTATTAGTTACTATAGAGCTGTTTGTTACCCTAAAGTAATTAAAGCACTGTGGTATTGGTGAAAGAATAGACAGATGGTGGAGGAAGATGGAGGTGGACTAAGAAGACGGTAGGCTCAACTCATCCCATGAATACAACTAGATAACTATCAAATCAACCTAAATACCCCAGAAATTGACCTGAAGACTGGCAGAAGAAACTCCACAACTAAAGTTAGAGAATAGGCCATATCAAAGAGGGCAGAAACACAGTGGGCAGCAAAGCAGACCACAGGTCATCTATGGGAAGGAGGTCATTACAAGAGTGGAGAGGAGAGAAACAAACCCTCACACTGGGGACCCTATATGGGGATGACGAATTCCCATAACATTTGGCTTTGAAAACTAGATAGCCTGAATTTTGTGACTTCTTAAAACTAGTGGGACTTAAAGCCTGGAATTTAAAAAAATAATCAGGCTTATCAGGCACATGAAAATATGCTCAACATCATGCATCATCAAGGAAATACAAATCAAAACTACAATGAGAGATCACCTCACACCTGTCAATATGGCTAAAATTAATAACACAAGAAACAATAGGTGTTGGTGAAGATGTGGAGAAAGTGGAACCCTCTTGCACCATTGGTGGGAATGCAAACTGGTGTAGCCACTCTGGAAAACAGTATGGAGGCTCCTCAAAAAGTTAAAAATAGAAAGTCACTTGGGTGACTCGGTTAAGCATCTGACTCCTGGTTGTGGCTCAGGTCATTATCTCATGGTGTGTTTGAGCCCCACATAGGGCTCTTTGTGGACAGTGCAAAGCTTGCTTGAGATTCTCACTCCCTTTCTTTCTGCCCCTCCCCTGCTCAACTCTTTCTGTCTCTCTCTCAAAAATAAATAAAGTTAAAATTTTTTTAATTAAAAAATAAGAATTAACCTATGATCCAGCAATTGCATACTAGGTATTTACCCAAGGGATACAAAAATACTAATCCAAAGGGATACATGCACCCTCATGTTCATAGCAGCATTATCAACAGCAGCCACATTATGGAAAGAGCACACATGTCCATTGACTTCTGAATGGATAAAGACGAGGTGGTATATACATAGATTGAAATATTACTTAGCCATAAAAAGAATGAAATTTTGCCATTTGCAATGATGTGGGTGGAGCTAAGGAGTATTACGCTAAGTGAAATAAGTCAGAGAAAGACAAATACCATATAATTTCACTCATATGTGGAATTTAAGAAATAAAACAAATGATCATAAGGGTAAAAGAGAGAGAGAGAGAATAAAACCAAGAAACAAACAAACGCTTAACTATAGAGAACAAACTGGTGGTTACCAGAGGGAGGTAGGTGGGGGGCTGGATTACATAGGTGATGGGGATTAAGGAGTGTATTTGTTGTGATGAGCTCTGGATATTGTATGTAGGTGTCAAATCATCAAATTGTACACCTGAAACTAATATTACACTGTATGTTAACTAACAAGAATTTAAATAAAAACTAAAAATTTGGGGCACCTGGGTAGCTCAGTCGATTAAGGGTCTGACTTCAGCTCAGGTCATGATCTCGTGGTTTGTGAGTCTGAGCCCCGCATCGGGTTCTGTGCTGACAGCCCAGAGCCTGGAGCCTGCTTCTGATTCTGTCTCCCTCTCTCTCTGCCCCTCCCCTGCTTGCTTGCTTTCTCTCTCAAAAAAGTGAATAAACATTAAACAATTAAATAAAAACTAAAAATATATAAATATATAAATAAAAAAATCACTGACAAAAAAGTCAGTAGGCTTGGTTCTGGGAGAGCCTGGAGGGTTATAGTAAGATGAGTCACCACCCTTCTTTTCTTTTTAAGTTTATTTATTGAGAGAGAGAAAGAGAGGGAGAGAGAGAGAAAGAGCACAAGCAGGGGAGGGTCTGAGAGAGAGGGGGAGAAAGAATCCCAAGCAGTCTCCATGCTGTCAGTGAAGATCCCAATACAGGGCTCAAACTCATGAACCATGAGATAAAGAACCTGAACCAAAATCAAGAATTGGATGCTTAATCGACTGAGCCACCCAGGCTCCCTGAGTTACCACACTTCTATAGATAGGTTGACAAACAGCTAGTGGAGATATACCATAGAAGCATCAGTTTGAAAAATGCTTTTGGCCTACAGGAAGGAAAGTTATTTACTAATCTCAGAGCCTTTCTTGGAAGTTCACTGAGGGACTTCTCCAGGATCAAAGGAACTGGCAGGTACCATTTCCCTCCCCTACCCCCCTCCCCAGCTAAACACACAACCACCTGCAGGAACGAGCACAGCACTGGAATTCATTACCTAACTTGCTTTCACCAAGCCCTGCCTCCCTTGCTTCCACAGATCTACCATTTCCAATCACACTTGCTTGAGTCCCAGTGCTGTGGGTCCCCTTCCTCAGAAGACAAGTGCAAACCTTGCCAACACCAGATCTCCAGACTTGTGCATTTTGCAGGGACACAGTTCCAGCACCGGCAGTGGTAGGCCCCGTGGAAGAGAGACACACACCTTCTTAAAATTGCAGGCCCAACCATGAGCACTGTACAGACACACATTGGCCAACCCTGGTCCCAGTGGCCATTGCAGCAGGTCTCATTTCTCATTGAGAAGTTGAGATCATTTCTCAATTTCTGAGTCTGCAAGCAGACTGGCATGAACCTTGTTAAAACTTCAATTCCCACCCCACCCTGGCCTACTTCTGGCAGCGGTAGCACATACTCTCCAATACACTCTTGGCTGAAGCCCATTCAAAGCAGTGCCACAAGCCTGGAAGTGTGCCAGCAGCCCCAACAGGGGCCAACAACACTCCAAAGTGACTCCTTTCTTGAAGTAAAAGAAAAATAACCACACAGACCAGTGAATCAGAGGCCCAGAAGTGGGCTGGGGGCACAGCTGGTCAGATTGCAGGCCCTGCCAAACAATGAAAACTTCTCAGGGAAAAACACAAGAAAAGTGTCCTGTAGTTTGGCGTTACCGTATCTCTGGCAAATGCATGGTCTGACTCAAAGCAAGACCAATGGAGCCCCAGACTGGTCCTCTAGTGAAACAGGGACCACAAACATTCCCCACGATAGGTAAAGAGAGCAACTGGAGATGAAAACATGGCGAAGATACAACAGTAGGGTGAATGCAATGCACATAGGAGACATCCCTGAAGCACCAACTTCTGGTAAAGCATGGCAGGGCACTGTAAGACTTCTTCATCAGCACATTACTTCTAAGAGCAGGAGACGTAGCTGACTTTCCTAACACAGAGAAAGGGACTCAGAGAGTTAGACAAAATTATAAGACAGAAGAGTTTGTCCCAAGTGAGAGAACAGAACAAAAATCACAGCAAGAGATCTAAGCAAAAAGGAAATAAGTGATATTTCTGATAGAGAATTTAAAATAATGATCATAAAGATACTCACTGTACTTGAGAAAAGAGTGGAGGACATCAGTGAGAATCTTAAAAATATGAAAAAGAACAAATCATAGATGAAGAACACAATAAATGAAAATAAAAAACACACAAAATAAATAGTAGGCTAGAGAAAGCAGAGGAATGAATTAGCAAGCTGGGAGACAGAGTAATAGAAAGTAATCAAGCTGAGCATCTGAGAGAAAAAAATTTATGCAAAATGAGAATAGACAGGGAACTCAGTGAGTCCATCAAGCATAATAAATTTTGCATTAAAGGGATCCCAACAGAAGAGAGGAAAGGGAACAAAAATTTATTTGAAGAAATAATAGCAGAAAACTTCCCTAATCTAGGGAAGGAAACATATTCAGGTCAAGAAGGCACAGAGGAGGTGCCTGGGTGGCTCAGTGGGTTAAGCGTTTGCTTCAGTTCAGGTCATGATCTCATGGTACGTGGGTATGAGCCCCACATTAGGCTCTGTGCTGACAGCTCAGAGCCTGGAGCCTGCTTCAGATTTGTGTGTCCCTCTCTCTCTGTCCCTCCCCTGCTTGACTGTCTCCCTCTGTCTCTCAAAATAAATAAACATTAATAAGGTTTTAATTTAAAAAAATGAAAAAAAGAAGGCACAGAGATATTTCAACAAAATTAACCTAAGGAGGTCCACACAAAGACATAGAAATTAAGATGGCAAAAAGTAGTGATAAAGAAAATATTTTAAAGCAACAAGAGAAAAGAAGACAGTTACATACAAGGGAACCTGATAAGGCTATCAGCTGATTTTTCAACAGAATCCTTATAGGCCAGAAGGGAGTGGCCTGATATATTCAAAATGATGAAAGGAAAAAAACTGCAGACAAGAATACTCTATCCAGGAAAGCTAAATTCAAACTAGAAGGAGAAATAAAACATTTCCCAGAAAAACAAAAGCTAAAGGAGCTCATGACCACCAAACCAGTCCTATGAGAAATGTTAAAGGGGCCTCTTTTATTGGAAATGAAAGACCATAAGCAAGAGTAAGAAAAGTAGGAAGCACAAAAGCAGTAAAAATAAGTATATTTATTAAAATCAGTCAAGAGACTCACAAAATAAAATATGTAAATTATGACACCATACACTTAAAATGTGAAGAGGAGAGAAGTTAAGAATGGGTTCAAATTTAAGTGACCATCAACTTGATATACACTGCCATATACAGAAGATCTTATATACAAATAAAATGGTAACCACAAATCAAAAATCGGTAATAGATATATAAAAAATAAAGAGAAAGGTATCTAAGTATATCAATAAAGAAAGCCAGCAAATTGTGATAAAAGAGAGCAGGACAAGAAAGGAACAGAGAAGAACTACAGATAAACCACAAAACAAGTAACAAAATGGCAGTAAAATATATCTATCAATATTGACTATGAATGTAAATGGAATAATGCTCTAATAAATACGGGTAATGGATTGGATACAAAAGAAGACCCACATATATGCTGCTTACAAGAGACTCATTTAAGATGTAATGATACATTCAGACTGACAGTGAGGGGATGGAGTAATACCTATCATTCATATGGATGTCAAAAGAAAACCAGAGTAGCAATATGTATATCAGAAAAGAACAGATTTTAACACAGACTATAAAAGAGACAAAAAAGAACACTATACAATAATAAAGGGGATAATCTAATAAGAAGATAATGACAATTGTAAATATTTAGGCACTCAACATGAAGGCAACCAAATGTATAAAACAGTTAATAACAAACTTAAAGTAACTAATTGGTAGTAATATAATAATAGTAGGGGAACTTAACCTCACATCAATGAACAGATCATTGAAACAGAAATTCAGTAAGGAAACAGTTTTGAATGATGGATTTGATGGACCAGGTGAATTTAACAGATTGGACCAGGTGGATTTAACAGATACATTCAGAACAGTCCATCATTAAAAAGCAGAATACACATTATTTTCAAATGCACATGGAATATTCTCTAGAATAGTTAGATAGGCCACAAAACAAGTCCAAACAAATCCAAAAAGACCAAAGTCTTACCATGCATCTTTTCTGACTACAATGCCATGAAACTAGAAATCAAACACAAGAAAAAATATGGAAAGCCACACATACATGGAGGTTAAATAACATGCTACTAAACCATGAATGGATCAATGAAAAAATCAAAAAGAAAATTAAGAAAATATATGGAGAGAAATAAAAAATGAAAACACAACAGTTTAAAATCTTTGGGATGGAGCAAAAGCTATTCTAAGAGAGAAATTTATAGCAATAGAGGCCTAACTCAAGAAACAAACAAACAAAAAACCTCAAATAAACAACATAATATTATACCTAAAGGAGCTAGAAAAAGAACAAACAAAACCAAAAACCAGCACAAGGAAGGGAATAAAGATCAGAGCAGAGATAAACAATATAAGAACTAAACAAATACACAACAAAATAGCGCATATCAATGAAACCAAGAGCTGGTTCTTTGAAAAAAAATCAACGAAACTGATAAAACTTATCAAAAAAAAAGGACTCAAATAAGCAAAATTAGAAAAGGAAGAGGATAAATAACAACCAACACCACAGAAATACAAACAACAAGAAAATGTGAAAACCTATATGCCAAAAAGTTAGACAACCTAGAAGAAATGGATAAATTCCTAGAAACATATAAACTACCGAAACTGAAGGAAGAAATAGAAAAATTGAACAGACTGATTTCCAACAATGAAATTGAATCAATAGTCAAAAACTCTCAATGAACAGAAGTCTAGGACTAGATGGATTCACATACAAATTCTAACAACAACTTAAGAGTATTTCCAAAAAAATATAAGATGAAAGAGAACTTCCAAATTCACTCTATGAGGCCACCATTAACCTGACACCAAAACTAGATAAAGACTTCACCAAAAAAGGAGAATATAGGCCAATATATCTGATGAACATAGATGCAAAAATCGACACAATATTGGCAAACCAAATCCAACAATACATTTAAAAAATCATTCACTACAATTAAGTGGGTTTTATTCCCAACATTCAAGTATGGTTCAATATCCTCAAATCAACCAACGTGATACATCACCTCAACAAGAAAAAAAAGGATAAAAACTATATGATCATTTGAGTAGATGTAGAGAAAGCATTTGACAAAGTACAATATCCATTCGTGATAAAAAAAAAAATACCCTCAACAAAGTAGATTCAGAGGGAGCATACCTGAACGTAATAAAGGCCATATAAGAAAAACCCACAGCAAACATCATACTCAATGGGGAAAACCTGAGAACATTTCCCCTAAGGGCAGGGACAAGACAAGTATGTCCACTCTCATCACATTTATTCAACATAGTACTAGAAGTCCTAGCCACAGAAGTCAGACAACAAAAAGAACTAAAAGGCATCCAAATTGATAAGGAAGAAGTAAAATTTCTACTATTACAGATGACATGAAATTATATATAGAAAACCCTGGGGCGCCTGGGTGGCTCAGTCGGTTGAGCGTCTGACTTCAGCTCAGGTCATGGTCTTGTGGTATGTGAGTTTGAGCCCTGCATCGGGCTCTGTGCTGACAGCTCAGAGCCTGGAGCCTGCTTTGGATTCTGTGTCTCCCTCTCTCTCTGCCCCTCCCTGCTCATGCTTTGTCTCTCTTTCTGTCAAAAATAAATAAACATTTAAAAAATTAAAAAAAGAAAACCCTAAAGACTTCATGAAAAAACTACTAGAATCTATTAATAAATTCAGTAAAGTCACGATTCAAAATCAATGTGCAGAAATCTGTTACATTTCTATACATTAATGATAAATCAGTACAAAAAAAAATTAAGAAAACCATCCCATTTACAATTACACCAAAAATAATAAAATATCTAGGATCAAACTTCACAGAAGTGAAAATCTTGTACTCTGAACACAATAAAACATTGATGAAAGAAATTGAAGATGACAGAAACAAATGGAAATTTATCCCATGCTCATGAACTGGAAGATCAAATATTGTTACAATGTCCATACTACCCAAGGTAATCTACATATTCAATTCAATCCCTCCCAAAATACCACTGGCATTTTTCACAGAACTAGAACAGTTTTAACATTTGTATGGAAGCACAAAAGACCCTGAATAGCCAAAGCAATCTTGAAAAGGAAAACCAAAACTGGATGTATTTCAAGTTATAGTACAAAGCTGTAGTAACCAAAAGAGTATGGTACTCACACAAAAATAGACACATAGATCAATTGAACATAAAAGAAAGCCCAGAAATAAACCTATGATTATATGGGCAATTAATCTATGACAAAGGAGGCAAGAATATACAATGGGAAAGAGAGAGTCTCTTCAAAAAATGGTGTTGGAAAAACTGTACAGCTACATGCAAAGGAATGAAACTGGACCACTTTCTTACACGATACACAAAAATAAACTCAAAATGAATTAAAGACCTAAACATGAGACCCGAAATTACAAAAATCCTACAAAATACCACAGGCAGCAATTTCTCTGACATCAACCATAACAACATATTTCTAGCTATATCTCCTGAGGCAAGAGAAACAAAAGCAAAAATAAACTACTGGGACTACATTCCAATAAAAATCTTATGCACAATAAAGGAAACAATCAACAAAGCAAAAATACCACTACTGAGTGAAAGAAGATATTTCCCAATGACACATCCCATAAAGGGTTAGTATCTAAAAAAATACAAAGAACATTTACAATTAAGCACCAAAAAAAGCCCCCCACAAATAATCAAATTAAAAAATGGGAAGAAGGCATTTCTCCAAAGACTACAAATAGTCAAGAGACACACGGAAAGATTCTCAATATCTCTAATCATCAGGGAAATGCTAATAAAAAACCCCAAGGAGATATCACCTCACACCTGTCAGAATGGCTGAAATAAAAACCACAAAAAACAACAAGTGCCGGCAAGGATGTCTAGAAAAAGGAACATTTGTGCACTGTTGCTGGGAATGCAAATTGATGTAGCCACTGTGGAAAACAGTATGGAGCTTTCTCAAAAAATTAAAAACAAAATTACCATATCATCCAGTAATTCCACTATTGGGTATCTATCCAAGGAATATGAAAACATTAATTCAAAAAGATTATGCACCCTTTTGTTTAATGCAGCATTAATTGCATTAAGCCAAATAATGGAAGCCACCAAAGTGTCTATCAATGAATGGATAAAGAAGATATGGTATATATTTATAATGGAATATTACTCCCCCCAAAAAGGATGAGATCTTGCCATTTGTGACATAGATGGCTTTAGAGGATATTATTCTAAGTGAAATAAGTCAGTTAAAGGAAGACAAATACTATATTATTTCACTTATATGTGGAATTTAAGAAACAAAACAAAGGAACAAAGGAAAAAGTGACAAACCAAAAAACAGATTCTTAAATATAGAGAACATTCTGATGATTATAAGAGAGTAGGTGGGGGTAGATGGGCGAAATAGGTGAAATGGATTAAGAGTACACTTATCATGATGAGTACTGATTACTGTATAGAATTGTTGAATCACTATATTATACACCTGAAACTAGTATAACACTGCATGTTAACTATACAGGAATTATTTTTTAAAGCGATGGAGAAATATATATTATACAAATAGTAGTCAAAAGAAAACTGGTGGGGGTGCTTGGATGGCTTGGTTGGTTAAGGTCTGACTCTTGATACTGGTTCAGGTCATGATCTTGCAGTTGTGATATTGAGCCCCACATCAGTCTCTGTGCTGAGCATGGACTCTGCTTGGAACTTTCTCTCTCTCTGCCTCTCCCCTGCTTGCACACTGTCTCTCTCAAAATAAATAAATAAACATTAAAATAAGAAAACCATGGGATTCCTGGGTGGTTCAGTTGGTTAAGCATCTGACTTCAGCTTAGGTCATGATCTCACAGTCATGAGTTCGAGCCCTATGTCAGGATCTGAACTGACAGCTCAGAGCCTGGAGCCTGCTTCAGATTCTGTGTCTCCCTCTCTCTTTGCCTACCCCTTGCTCATGCTCTGTCTCTCTCTCAAATATAAATAAATGTTAAAAAATAATAAAAAATATAAAAATAAAACTGTTGTAGCAATATTAATTTCATAAAAGTAGTCAAAACAAAGAATTTTATCAGAGACAAGTAGGGACATAACATTTAACAAAAAGTAAATAAATGAGTCATTTATGATACAAAAAAATAACACACCTAACTATATGCACCCAAAAACAGAATTTTAAAATTTATAATCCTAAAACTGATAGATCTGAAAAGAAAATTAATGTAAAATCATAATTGGAGACTTCAACACTTCATTTTCAGTAATTTATATGGTAAATAGGTACACATTTTGAATATAGAAAGAGATTTTCAGACCAGGATGGCAACAAGGAACATTCTGAACTCCCTACCTCCATGGGCACACCAAATTAACAACTTTTTATAGAGCAATTTCTCCTGAAGAACTAAGGGCTGACTGAACAGCTTCTGCATAACAAAAGATAGAATGGCAAGAAATATAGAGACATGGTAACAAAGGGAATCCCCACCCCTGAAGCTTAGAATCACAGTGGGGAGGAATAGTAGTCAAGGTCTGAGAGAAGATTCATCAGCCTGGGGCACAGATAAAAAGCCCCAGTTTAAAAGAGCAACTGGTATATGAAAGATTCAGCTTTAGAACCCTGCCAAATGTGGGGGAACTGATGAAACTCTCTCTAAGTTAAAGGGGCTGATGAGCACACAGTTTACACTCTTCTTCCACCTTTATAGCACAGATGGGAACAGGGTTCTGGATGCCATAGTTGGTCTCCCACGTCAGAGAGCACTGGGCCTCCAGTCCACACCAGCCCTGGACACCCCGGGGCACAGAAAAAATATATAATTCAAGTGAGGAACTACAATATAAATGAACTAGCCTTTGAAACCTGCAAGATGGCAGTGGAACTGCTGAGTTGGAGGAGCTAGTGAGAACCACAGGTTACATTCTCCCTCTACCTTGATATCATGGGTGGGAGCACGGTTCAGGTGTCCTAACCAGCCTATTGCCTTAATGAGCCCGAGGCCCTTAAACCACACCAGTCCCAGCTGTCCCACCAAGGTGGCCCCAGGACACACTTAGTGCTCACTATAGCCCCAGCCATTCTTCCAAGGTAATACAGGCAAAAATCAATGCAGAACACTCTAGGCCCACACCATTTAGCTTCAGATGGGCACCCCCAGTGCAGAGCACTCTGGGATGTCTCAGTTTACATCTGCTTTGGCTCTAGCTACCCACCTGGGTGCTCCTTGAATGGATCACCCTAAGAAACTTCAGCCTATGCCTGCCTCAGTTCCAGTCTCCCCACCAGGGCACACTCTAGCTGGACATCCCAAGACACCCTAGATTGCACACACTTCAGCTGTTCTGACAGGGATCCCTATGCATGAAGCACCCAAGGGCTTCTCAGCCCTTTCCCCCTCTCAGTTTCACCTGCTCCACCAAAGAACACTCTGTATGGAGATTATCGAAACACCTAGGCTTGCACTGACTTCAGCTCCAGTGGTCTTGCCAGGATGCCCTCTGAGTGAAGAGTCCTGGTACCACTCTCTAACCCTTGCCCACTTTAAATACAGCTGTTCTGCCAGGGCACTCCCCTGCATTGGGCACCCAGGGACCCCTTGGCCCATGCCCCAACTTGGTTCCAGCTGCCCCACCAGGGAACTCTCTGCATGGAAGTCCCAGAACACCATCATTTTCAACTACTTCAGATTCTGCTTTCCTACAAAAGTGACTTTAGCAGATACAGCCCTGAGACTCCCAGCTTGCCTCCACTTCAGCTTTAGCAGTAATATCAACTCTGCAGAGAGCCACAGTATTCCCCAGCTGGCACCCACTTCTGCTTCAGCTATCCTGCCAGGATGCCCTTTGCTTATAGAGCCCCAGGACCCCCCATAGCCTGTACCCATATCAGATTCAGCTGTGCTTACAGGGCACCTGGTGCACAGAGGGCAAGGATCATATTGGCCCATGCCCAGTTCACTTTTAGCTGTCTTGCCAGGGCATAAACTGTTCAGTGAACCCCAGGGCCCTTCAGGTTGAACACACTCTGGCTTATTGCTGTCCCACCAGACACTTTCCCACGGAGAGTCACAGTACTAACCCAACACACACCCACTTCAGCTTTGACCATCCCACTAGGACAGCTCCAACACAGAGTACCCCTTACCCCCAGCAAATACTAACCACAGCTCCAGCCACTAGCAAAAGTTACCAGGCACATACAGTCTACAAAGGGGATAACCATGCACAAAACCATTCCTTCAAGATTAGGAGCAGTAGCTGCTTGGCTAAACCACAGAAACACAGAAAGCAAAGTAAAAAAAGAAAAGGAAAACCAAGGAATATTCTCAAATGAAGACACAAGCCAAAACCTTAGGAAAAGATACAAATATAACATGGATAATCAATATGCCTGGTAAAGAGTTTGAAGTAATGGTTGTAGGAATGCTCACTGGACTAGAGTAAAGAATAGATGAAAATAAATAGCTTCAGCAAAAAATTAATAAATATATTAAAAAGAAACAATCAGAGTTGAAGAATATAATAACTGAAATGAAAAATATATGACAAGGAAATAACAGTAGATTAACAGACACAGAAGAATGAATCAGCTATCTGGAAGACAGAGTAATACAAAACAGCAAAACTGAACAGCTAATAATGACACAAACACACACACACAACAACAGCAACAAAAATTGAAATGAGGATAGGATAAGGGATCATTGGGGAAACATTAAATGAAAAAAACATTTGTATCATAGGTGTACTAGAAGAAGAAGAAGAAGAAGAAGAAGAAGAAGAAGAAGAAGAAGGAGGAGGAGGAAAATAGAGATGGAGAAAGAGGTATAAAGCTTATTTGAAGAATTAATAGCTGAAAACCCTAAGGAAAAAATAGATATCGAGGTTCAGGAAGGACAGAGTTCTAAACAAGATGAACCCAAAGAGGTCCACACCACAACACATGATAATTAAAATGTCACAGATTAAAGATGAAGAGAGAATATTAAAGAAGTAAGAGAGAAGCAAAAACGTTATATACAATGAAATACTCATAAGGGTATCAGCTGATTTTCCAACAGAAACTTTGTAGGAAAGGAGTGACATGGTAACAAAGTGCCAAGAGGGAAAAAAACCTACAATCAAGAATACTCAACACAACAAGGTTATCATTCAGAACTGAAGGAGAGATCAAGAATTTCCCAAACAGATGTTAAAGAACTCTATCACCATTAAATTGACCTTAGAAAAAATGTTAATAGGAATCCCTTAAGTGGAAAGAAAAAAACCATAAATAGTCATAAGAAAATTATTAATGAAAAGATGTAAAATATGACAACATGTACATAAAACATGGAGAGGGGAGTAAAAAAGAAATGTTTTAAAGATTGTGTTTGAACTTAAATAACTATCAACTTAATATAGACTGCTACACACTTAAAATGTTACATATGAACTTCATGGGAACCACAAACCCATAGCCTATGATAAACACTCACAAAAAAAGATAAAGAAAGCCAAAAATAACATAACGGAGAGACATCAATCACAAAGAAAAAGAGGAAGAAGAAAGGAACAGAAAAATGCTAGAAAAACAACCAGAAATTAAAAAATAAGCAAAATTTCAAAACTATCAATAATAAATTTAAATTGAAGTGGTATAAATGATCTGATAAAAAAAACATAGGGTAGTAGAATGGATAAAATAATGAGACCCATTTGTATGCTGCCCAGAAGAAACTCAGTTCAGACCTAAAGATACATGTACTAAAAATGAAGAGATGGAAAAAGATATTCCATGCAAATAAAAGTGAATTAAGAACTGGGGCAGCAATACTTATATTAAATTAAAAAGCTGTACACACAAAGATGTTAACAACAAAGAGGATACTACATAATGACAAAGGGAACAATCCAACAAGAGAACATAACAATTGCAAATATTTATGAATCCAACATGAGGCACCTAAATATACAAAGACTATTAACAAACAAAGGAGAAAATTGACAGCAATACAATAATAATAGGAAACATTGGCATCCCACTTAATCAATGGATAGATTATTCAGACAGAACAACAAGGAAACATGGGCTTTAAATGACATATTGCATCACATGAAATAACAGGTATATTCAGAATATTCCATCCCAAAGCAGCAGAGTACACATTTTTTCAAGTGCACAAGGAATATTCTTCAGAATAGATCACATTTTAGGCCAAAACACCAACTCTCAAAAATTCAAAAAGATTAAAATTATATCATGCACATTTTCCAACCAAAATGGTATGAAATTAGAAATCAATCACAAGAAAAAATCTGGAAAGAACACAAACATATGCAGGTTAAATAACATGCTACTAAGTCATGATAGGTCAACCAAGAAATCAAAGAAGAAATAAAAAAATACATGGAGACAAGTGAAAATTATAACACGACAATCCACAATATTTGGGATTCAGCAAAAGCTGTTCTAAGAGGGAAGATTATAGCAATACAGGTCTACCTCAAAAACCAAGAAAAACTCAAATAAACAACTTAACTTACAAATAGAAGAGCTATAAAAGAGGAAATAGCAAATCTCAAAGACAGAGAAAAAGAAATAATAAATATTAGAGCAGAAATAAAGAAATAGAGACTTAAATAAACCAATAAAACCAATCAATGAAACCAGGATCTGGTTCTTTGAAAAGATGAACAAATGTTTAGCCAGACACTTCAACAAAAGTAGAGAGGATTAAAATAAATACAATCTGGGGCGCCTGGGTGGCTCAGTCGGTTAAGCGTCCGACTTCGGTTCAGGTCATGATCTAATGGTCCGTGAGTTCAAGCCCCGCGTCGGGTTCTGTGCTGACAGCTCAGAGCCTGGAGCCTGCTTCAGATTCTGTGTCTCCCTCTCTCTCTGACCCTCCCCCAGTTCATGCTCTCTCTGTCTCAAAAATAAATAAACATTAAAAAAATTAAAAAAAATAAAATAAATAAAATCAGAAATTAAGGAGGAGAAATAACAACCAATACCACAGAAATGCGAAATATTATGAGAAAATATTATGAAAAATATATGCAACTTGAATAACCTAGAAGAAATGCATAAATTCCTAAACACACATAACCTTCCAAAAATGAATGAGGAAAAAATAGAAAATTTGAACAAATTACCAACAATGAAATTTAATCAGTAATAAAAAACTCCCAAGAAACAAAAGACCAGGATCAGAAATATTTGCAGGTGAATTTGACCAAACATAAAGAACACTGATTTCAAACGAATCCTAAAAGGCTAGCATTACCCTGATACCAAATCCAGGTAAGGACACTATGAAAAAACAAACAATCCAAACACTACAGTTCAATATCTCTGATAAACATAGATGCAGAAAACTTCAGCAAATATAAACAAACCAAATTCAACAAATATTTAAAAAATAATTCCCCCCAGTTCATTAGGATTTATTCTGGGAAGACTGGGCTGTATAATATTCAGAAATCAATCAGCATGATATATCTCATTAACAAGAGAAAGAAGAAAAACCATATGATCACTTAAATAGATTCAAAAATACATTTGACAAAATACAACACCAATTCAGATTAAGAACCATCAATAAAGAAGGTTTAGAGGGAACACCCCTCAACATAATAAAGGCCATATATGAAAAACCCATACCTAACATCATACTCAATGGTGAAAAACTGCCAGCTTTTCCTTTAAGATCAAGAATAAGACAGGGCACCTGGGTGGCTCAGTCAGTTAAGGGTCTGACTTCAGCTCAGGTCATGATCTCCCAGTTTGTGGGTTTGAGTCTTGCATTGGGCTCTGTACCAACAGCTCAGAGCCTGAAGCCTTCTCAGGATTCTGTGTCCTCCTTTCTGTGTGCCCCTCCCGTGCTCGCACTCTATCTCTCTCTCAAAAATAAACATTTAAAAACTTTTTAAAAAGAATAAGACAGAAATGTACACTTTCAGCATTTTATTCACCATAGTACAAGAAGTAATAAGCCCAGCAATCAGACAAGAAAAATAAATAAAGACATCTAAATTGGTAAGGAAGAAGTAAAACGTTCACTATTTGCAGATGATCTGATTCTATATATAGAAAACCCTGAAGACTTCAACAACAAAAAAACAGAACTCATAAATAAATTCATAAAGTTCTTAGAATACAAAGTTAATATACAGAAATTTGTGTACACTACTTATGAAGTAGCAGAAAGAGAAATTTCAGAAACAATCCCATTTATGTATTTACGTATTTATTATTTTTTAATGTTTATTTATTCTTGAGAGAGAGAGACAGAGCATGAGCAGGGGAGGGGCAGAGAAAGAGGGAGACACAGAATCCGAAGCAGGCTCCAGGCTCTGAGCTGTCAGCACAGAGCCCGATGCAGGGCTCGAACTCAGAAACTGTGATATCATGACCTGAGTTGAAGTCAGACACTCAACCGACTAAGCCATCCAGGTGCCCCCAAAAACAATCCCATTTAAAATTGCACTGAAAAGCATAAAATATCTAGGAACAAATTTAACAAAGGAGCTGAAAGACCTGTACTCCAAAGTCTATAAAACACTGATGAAAGAAATTGAAGATGACACAAACAAATGGACAGAAATTTCATGCCCATGGATTGGAAGAACAAGCATTGTTAAAATGTCCTTACTACCCAAAGTAATTACAGATTTAATGCAATACCTATGAAAATATCAACAGAATTTTTCACAGAAATAGAAAAAATAATACTGAAATTTGTATGGAACTAAAAAAGACCCCAGATAGCCAAAACAATTTTGACAAAGAACAAATCTGGAGATATGCCAATCCAAGATTTCAAGATATACTACCAACTGTAGTAACCAAAACAGTATGGCACTGGCACAGAAACAGACCCATAGATCAATGGAACAGGATGAAGACTCCAGAAATAAATCCACAATTACATGATCAATTAATCTATACTAAATGAGGGAAGAATATACAATGGGGAAAAGATAGTCTCTTTAACAAATGGTGTTTGGAAAACAGAACAACTATATGCATATAATGTAACTGGACTATTTTCTTTCACCAGACACAAAAATAAACTAAAAATGGATTAAAGACATAAATGTGAAACACGAAACCATAAAATTCATAGAAGAAAGCATTGGTAGTAATCTCTTTGATATGAGTCATAGAAACATTATTCTACATATATCTGCTTTGGCAAGGAAAACAAAAGCAAAATTAAACTACTAGGAGTGCACCAAAATAAAAATCTTTTGTAAAGCAAATGAAGTTCTTAACAAACAAAAAGACAATGTACCAAGTTGAACAAGATATTTGCAAATGTATCCAATAAGATGTTCATATACAAAATATGTAAATAACTTATACAACTCAACACCAACGAAACAAATAATCCAATTAAAAATGAGCACAGGGCATGAATAGACATTTTTTTTTCAAAGAAGACACACATATGGCCAACAGACACATGAAAAGATACTCAACATCATTAATTATCAGGGAAATGGAAATCAAAACTACGATGAGATACAGTCATATGCCTTTTACAATGGCTAAAATAAGAAGTACAAGAAATAAGAAATGTTGGCAAGAATGTACAAAAAAAGGAAACTTGTGGACTATTGGTTAGAATGTAAATTGTTGCAGCCACTGTGGTAAACTTGTGAAAAGTCTGGAGCTTCCTCAAAAAATTAAGAATAGAAGTTCCCTGTAATCCGGTAATTCCACTACTGAGTATGCAAAGAAAAAGAAAACATTAATTTGAAAAGATACATGCATCCCTATGGTTATTACAACATTATTTACAATAGAGAAGATATAGAAGTAACCCAAGTGTCTATTCTTAAATGAATGGATAAAGATGTGGTAAATATATATAATGATATATTACTCAGCCATAAAAAAATAATAAAATATTCCATTTGCAATGACATGGATGGGTCTAGAGGGCATAATGCTAAATGAAATAAGTTAGTCGGATAAAGACAAATACTATATCATTTCACACATATGTGGAATTTAAGAAACAAAACAAATGAGCAAAGGGAAAAAAGAGAGAGAGAGAAGAGAGAGGCAAACCAAGAAACAGACTATTAACTATTGAGAACAAACTGATGATTACCAGAGGGAAGGTGGGTTGGGGGTTGGGTGAAATAGATGATAGGGGTTAAAGAGTACACTTATCATTATGAGCACTGAGTAATGTATAGAATTTTTGAATTACTATATTGTATATCTGAAACTAATATAACACTATATGTTAACTCAACTGGAATTAAAATTAAAAACTTAAAAAAAAGAAATGCACACCTTTTCCTCTTATTGATAAATGGACCCTTTAATCAATATATATAATCCATCTTTTTCCTTTGTTACAATTTTTGACTAAAAGTCTTCTTTATCTGATATGAGTATGGCTCTTCAGCATTCTTTTGGCTACTATTTGCACGAAATATATTTTTCCATCAGTTCACTTGCATTCTATTTGTCTCTCAATCTAACTATATAACTGAATCTTATCATTCTAACCTAAAACTATTCTAATCTAATTATATAGTTGAATCTTATTTTTTCATCCATTTTGTCATCTCTGTCTTCATTGGGGAGTTAATAAATTTACATTTAAAGTAATTACTTGTAGAGAATTATGTCATCAAGATGTTGATATAGATTGTTCTCAACTTCTTTCCTCCTCACAAGAAGAAAAATTAACTATTCATTGAAATTAGTTTACAAGTAAAAACATATTAAATCACGTTGGTGAGACTGAAGCACACCCTGCACTACAGAGACCAAGACATACTGGATTATAGGAGTAAGAGAAATAGGTACACACTAATCACATCAACCCTCCCCAAGGATGGTGTGGCAGCATACTAAGAGTTCTCTTCTGAACCTACATGTCCTCCAATGGGGGAAAAAGTGCATAGGGTGGTCATCTAGCTCCCCCAACATTGTGGATTGATTCTTGGGAATCCTACTATGGTATCATCTCATAGGGAATGTGGAGGAAACCG
Source organism: Panthera uncia (assembly GCF_023721935.1). Taxonomy (NCBI): domain Eukaryota; kingdom Metazoa; phylum Chordata; class Mammalia; order Carnivora; family Felidae; genus Panthera; species Panthera uncia. Next base: position 58,793,031 of record NC_064817.1, on the reverse strand, counting down.
AAAGACTGGGACACTGGGAATCTGATTGTGATGAAGAAGGGGATGGAGGTTTGCAATAACAATGTTCCAATCTTGACAGACTGAGTTCCTACCTGCAGTGCCCAAGTAGAAATCCCATCCAGTGGCTTTGCTCATCTGCAGACCCAAGATGATGGTGTAGTATGACCAGGTAATTAAGTGGGGTACAGGTCTACCTGATTTTTGTTTTCAAACTACAATCCTTGCCAACCCTGGAGCTTACTGTGTGCCCCCAAATCCCAAGGAGGGGAGCTAATTCATAGCGCACCCACTGCTGAGTATAGCTCCTGGCCCCACCTTAATAGAAACCCTGACAAGAACACCTAGAAACTACATATCTCAGCAATCCTCAAGTAGAGACTACGGCACGCAGACCTAAATTAAACATACTACAAAGCCAGTGGCATAGTTCAGCCAGAGAATTTGGGGTGCAGTTTGGCTTGAATCAAGACAACAAGCAAAGAGTCTCACATGGCTTGGAGCTCTTTTACTATTCAACCAGGAGGGGAGATAATTCTTTCTTTTTATAAATTTTTTAATGTTTATTTATTTTTTAGTAAGAGACACACACACAGAGTGTGAGCGGGGGAGGGTCAGAGAGAGAGAGAGAGAGAGAGAGACAGAGACAGAGACAGAGACAGAATCTGAAGCAGGCTCCAGGCTCTGAGCTGTCAGCACAGAGCCTGACGTGGGGCTCAAACTCACAAACTGTGTGATCATGACTTGAACCGAAGTCAGCTGCCCAACCGACTGAGCCACCCAGGCGCCCCAGGGAGATAATTTCCAATGTCAACACTGCTGAGTGTATCTCTTGGCCCTTTCTGACCAGAAAGCCTGACCAAGAACACCTGAGAAGGTGCTTGATTCTGGCTTTCTTGCTTTTCTCAGGCAAGAAAGCTAATTCATAGTCCTAGCCACTGCTGAGTGTAACTTCTGGCCCTCTTCACTAAATTACCTGACTGGGACCATGTAAAAAGCTATGAACCTAAGCAACAAGCAAGAAGAGACTAGCAGGCAGGGCTGTTTGTTTGAAGAGTTTTTTAAATGTTTATTTATTTTTGAGAGAGAGGGAGGGAGGGACAGAGGGAGAGGGAGACAGAAGATCCAAAGTGGGCTCTGCCCTGACAGAGAGTCCGATGTGGGGCTCAAACTCATGACCTGCAAGATGATGACCTGAGACTAGGTTGGACACTTAATTGACTGAGCCATCCAGGCGCCCCAAACTTTTTTATCTTAGTTCCAGTTAGTTAACAGTGTTATGTTACTTTGATGTGTACAATACAGTGATTCAACAGTTCCATACATCACCTGCTTCTCATCACTACAAAAGCACTCCTTACTTCCCGCCACCTATTTAACCCATTCTCCCACTCACCACCCCTCTGATAAACATCAGTTTGTTCTCTATAATTAAGAGACTGTGTCTTCATTTTTCTCTCTCTTTCTTTCTATATATACACAATGGAATACTATTTGGTGATGAAAACGAATGAAATCTTGCCATTTGCAACAACGTCAATAAAATGGAAGGTATTATGCTAAGAGAAAGAAGTCAGAGAAAGACAGATAACACATAGTTTCACTCGTTTGTGGATTTTGAGAAACTTAACAGGTGATCATAGTGGAAGAGAAGGAAAAATAAGATAAAACTGAGAGGGAAATAAACTATAAGAGACACTCAAATACAGAGAAAAACTGAGGGTTGATTGGGGGTAAGGGGGTAAAAAATGGGTGATGGGCACTAAGGAAGGCACTTGTTGGGATGAGCACTGCGTGATATATGTAAGTGATGGATCACTGGATTCTACTCCTGAAGCCAAGACTACACTGTATGTTAACAAAATTAGTCATTAGTTAACAAAAAAAGTCATCAAAAGATCTACAACTGGTGGGTTGTTAGGAAATATACACTGAAGTATTTGGTGATTGATGAAAGGTCATGATGTCTCCAACTTACACTTGAATAGTTTTTTTTTTATTTTTTTTAACGTTTATTTATTTTTGAGACAGAGAGAGACAGAGCATGAACGGGGGAGGGTCAGAGAGAGGGAGACACAGAATCCGAAACAGGCTCCAGGCTGTCAGCACAGAGCCCGACGTGGGGCTCGAACTCACGGACCGCGAGATCGTGACCTGAGCCGAAGTCGGCCGCCCAACCGACTGAGCCACCCAGGCGCCCCCACTTGAATAGTTTTAATGTGTGTGTGTTTATGTTTATGTGTGTATTAAAACAAATAAGGCAGAGGCGCCTAGGTGGCTCAGTTGGTTAAGTGTCTGACTTCTGCTAAGGTCATGATTCACAGTTCATGAGTTTGAGCCCCGCATCGGGCTCTGTGCTAACAGCTCAGAGCCTGGAATCTGCTTCAGATTCTGTGTCTCCCTCTCTCTCTTCCCCTCCCCTACTCACGCTCTACCTCTCTCTCTCTCTCTCTCTCTCTTTCTCTAGCTCTCAGAAATAAACATTAAATTAAAAAAAAAACAAATAAGGCAAAATGTAAACACTCAGCTAAAATAGAGAGTACATGTAAGTTCCTTTTCTTTTTTTGTAAATTTTATATAATTGTGAAATTATATAAAATTAAAAAGTTCCTCTCAAAACGAAAAACAGTAATAAAATAAAATGAGTCTCCTGTAGACAACATATAGATACGTCTTGTTTTTTTGTCCATTCTGACACGCTATCTTTTGATTGGAGCATTTAGCTATTTACATTCAAAGTAATTATTGATAGATATGTATTTATTGCCATTTTATTATGTATTTTGATATTGTTTCTGGAGATTTTGTTAGATGCTTTCTTTCCTTTGATACTTTTGGTCTAACCTTTTCACTCAGAGTCCCCTTTAACATTTCTTGCAGGGCTCATTTAGTGGTCATACACTTCTTTAATTTTTGTTTGGGAAAATTTTTCTCTCTTTCTATCCTCAATGATAGCTTCTCTGGATACAGTATTCTTTTTTGACTTTTTGAGATGGTTTATTCTTTTTTTTTTCAATATATTAAATTTATTGTCAAACTGGTTTCCATAAAACACTCAGTGCTCATCCCAAAAGGTGCCCTCCTCAATACCCATCACCCACCCTCCCCTCCTTCCCACCCCCCATCAACCCTCAGTTTGTTCTCAGTTGTTTTTTAATTTTTTATTTACTTTTTTCAATATATGAAATTTATTGTCAAATTGGTTTCCATACAACAACCAGTGCTCATCCCAAAAGGTGCCCTCCTCAATTCCCATGACCCACCCTCCCCTCCCTCCCACCCCTCAGCACCCCTCAGTTTGTTCTCAGTTTTTAAGAGTCTCTTATGCTTTGACTCTCTCCCACTCTAACCTCTTTTTTTTTCTTTCCCCTCCCCCATGGGTTTCTGTTAAGTTTCTCAGGATCCACATAAGAGTGAAACCATATGGTATCTGTCTTTCTCTGTATGGCTTATTTCACTTAGCATCACACTCTCCAGTTCCAACCACGTTGCTACCAAGGGCCATATTTCGTTCTTTCTCATTGCCACGTAGTATTCCATTGTGTATATAAACCACAGTTTCTTTATCCATTCATCAGTTGATGGACATTTAGGCTCTTTCCATAATTTGGCTATTGTTGAGAGTGCTGCTATAAACATTGGGGTACAAGTGCCCCTATGCATCAGTACTCCTGTATCCCTTGGGTAAATTCCTAGCAGTGCTATTGCTGGGTCATAGGGTAGGTCTATTTTTAATTTTCTGAGGAACCTACACACTGCTTTCCAGAGTGGCTGCACCAATTTGCATTCCCACCAACAGTGCAAGAGGGTTCCCGTTTCTCCACATCCTCTCCAGCATCTGTAGTCTCCGGATTTGTTCATTTTGGCCACTCTGACTGGCGTGAGGTGATATCTGAGTGTGGTTTTGATTTGTATTTCCCTGATGAGGAGCGACGTTGAGCATCTTTTCATGTGCCTGTTGGCCATCCGAATGTCTTCTCTAGAGAAGTGTCTATTCATGTTTTCTGCCCATTTCTTCACTGGGTTATTTGTTTTTCGGGTGTGGAGTTTGGTGAGCTCTTTATAGATTTTGGATACTAGCCCTTTTTCTGATATGTCATTTGCAAATATCTTTTCCCATTCTGTTGGTTGCCTTTTAGTTTGTTGGTTGTTTCCTTTGCTGTGCAGAAGCTTTTTATCTTCATAAGGTCCCAATAGTTCATTTTTGCTTTTAATTCCCTTGCCTTTGGGGATGTGTCGAGTAAGAGATTCTTACAGCTGAGGTCAGAGAGGTCTCTTCCTGCTTTCTCCTCTAGGGTTTTGATGGTTTCCTGTCTCACATTCAGGTCCTTTATCCATTTTGAGTTTATTTTTGTGAATGGTGTGAGAAAGTGGTCTAGTTTCAACCTTCTGCATGTTGCTGTCCAGTTCTCCCAGCACCATTTGTGAAAGAGACTGTCTTTTTTCCATTGGATGTTCTTTCCTGCTTTGTCTAAGATGAGTTGGCCATACGTTTGTGGGTCAAGTTCTGGGGTTTCTATTCTATTCCATTGGTCTATGTGTCTGTTTTTGTGCCAATACCATGCTGTCTTGATGATGACAGCTTTGTAGTAGAGGCTAAAGTCTGGGATTGCGATGCCTCCTGCTTTGGTCTTCTTCTTCAAAATTACTTTGGCTATTTGGGGCCTTTTGTGGTTCCATATGAATTTTAGAATTGCTTGCTCTAGTTTCGAGAAGAATGCTGGTGCAATTTTGATTGGGATTGCATTGAATGTGTAGATAGCTTTGGGTAGTATTGACATTTTGACAATATTTATTCTTCCAATCCATGAGCACGGAATGACTTTCCATTTCTTTATATCTTCTTCAATTACCTTCAAAAGCTTTCTATAGTTTTCAGCATACAGACCTTTTACATCTTTGGTTAGATTTATTCCTCGGTATTTTATGCTTCTTGGTGCAATTGTGAATGGGATCAGTATCTTTATTTGTCTTTCTGTTGCTTCATTGTTAGTGTATAAGAATGCAACTGATTTCTGTACATTGATTTTGTATCCTGCAACTTTGCTGAATTCATGTATCAGTTATAGCAGACTTTTGGTGGAGTCTGTCGGATTTTCCATGTATAGTATCATGTCATCTGCAAAAAGCAAAAGCTTGACGTCATCTTTGCCAATTTTGATGCCTTTGATTTCCTTTTGTTGTCTGATTGCTGATGCTAGAACTTCCAACACTATGTTCAACAACAGCCGTAAGAGGGGGCATCCCTGTCGTGTTCCTGATCTCAGGGAAAAAGCTCTCAGTTTTTCCCCATTGAGGATGATGTTAGCTGTGGGCTTTTCATAAATGGCCTTTATGATCTTTAAGTATGTTCCTTCTATCCCGACTTTCTCAAGGGTTTTTATTAAGAAAGGATGCTGAATTTTCTCAAAGGCCTTCTCTGCATCGATTGAGAGGATCATATGGTTCTTCTCTTTCCTTTTATTAGTGTGATGTATCACGTTGATTGATTTGCGAATGTTGAACCAGCCCTTCATCCCAGGAATGAATCCCACTTGATATGGTGAATTATTCTTTTTATATGCTGTTGAATTCGATTTGCTAGTATCTTATTGAGAATTTTTGCATCCATATTCATCAGGGATATTGGCCTGTAGTTCTCTTTTTTTACTGGGTCTCTGTCTGGTTTAGGAATCAAAGGAATACTGGCTTCGTAGAATGAGTCTGGAAATTTTCCTTCCCTTTCTATTTCTTGGTATAGCTTGAGAAGGATAGGTATTATCTCTGCTTTAAACGTCTGGTAGAACTCCCCTGGGAAGCCATCTGGTCCTGGACTCTTATTTGTTGGGAGATTTTT
>NC_064817.1:58707946-58787188 GCF_023721935.1 Panthera uncia | reverse complement strand
ATTATTATATAATGCCCTTCTTCATCTCTTGTTACAGCCTTTAATTTAAAGTCTAGTTTGTCTGATATAAGTATGGCTACTCCAGCTTTCTTTTGGCTTCCAGTAGCATGATAAATAGTTCTCCATCCCTCACTCTCAATCTAAAGGTGTCCTCAGGTCTAAAATGAGTCTCTTGTAGACAGCAAACAGATGGGTCTTGTTTTTTTATTCATTCTGATACCCTATGACTTTTGGTTGGTGCATTTAGTCCATTTACATTCTGTGTTATTATAGAAAGATTCAGGTTTAGAGTCATTTTGATGTCTGTATATTTTATGCTTGTAGCGATGTCTCTGGTACTTTGTCTCACAGGATTCCCCTTAGGATCTCTTGTAGGGCTGGTTTAGTGGTGACAAGTTCCTTCAGTTTTTGTTTGTTTGGGAAGACCTTTATCTCTCCTTCTATTCTAAATGAGAGACTTGCTGGATAAAGGATTCTCGGCTGCATATTTTTTCTGTTATTCACATTGAAGATCTCCTGCCAATCCTTTCTGGCCTGCCAAGTTTCAAAGGAGAGATCAGTCACGAGTCTTATAGGTCTCCCTTTATATGTTAGGGCACGCTTATCCCTTGCTGCTTTCAGAATTTTCTCTTTATCCTTGTATTTTGCAAATTTCACTATGATATGTCATGCAGAAGATCGATTCAAGTTATGTCTGAAGGGAGTTCTCTGTGCCTCTTGGATTTCAATGCCTTTTTCCTTCCCCAGTTCAGGGAAGTTCTCAGCTATTATTTCTTCAAGTACACCTTCAGCACCTTTCCCTCTCTCTTCCTCCTCTGGGATACCAATTATGCATATATTATTTGTTTTTAGTGTATCACTTAGTTCTCTCATTTTCCCCTCATACTCCTGGATTTTTTTATCTCTTCCATTTTATTTTGCATCTCGTTTAAAGCGGTTTTCAGCTCCTCCTGACTGTTCCTTAGTCCCTTGATCTCTGTAGCAAGAGATTCCCTGCTGTCCTCTATACTGTTTTCAAGCCCAGCGATTAATTTTATGACTATTATTCTAAATTCACTTTCTGTTATATTATTTAAATCCTTTTTGATCAGTTCATTAGCTGTTGTTATTTCCTGGAGATTCTTTTGAGGGGAATTGTTCCATTTGGTCATTCTGGATAGTCCCTGGAGTGGTGGGGACCCGCAGGGCACTTCCCCTGTGCTGTGGTGTATAACTGGAGTTGGTGGGCGGGGCCGCAGTCCGACCTGATGTCTGCCCCCAGCCCACCGCTGGGGCCACAGTCAGACTGGTGTGTGCCTTCTCTTCCCCTCTCCTAGGGGCAGGATTCAATGTGGGGTGGCGTGGCCCGTCTGTGCTACTTGCACACTGCCAGGCTTGTGGTGCTGGGGATCTGGCGTATTAGCTGGGGTGAGTAGGCAAGGTGCATGGGGGGTGGAGGGACAGGCTTAGCTCACTTCTCCTTAGGTGATCCACTTCAGAAGGAGCCCTGTGGCAGCGGGAGGGAGTCAGATCCGCTACCGGAGGTTTGGCTCCACAGAAGCACAGCGTCGGGTGTTTGTGCGGAGCGAGCAAGTTCCCTGGCAGGAACTGGTTCCCTTTGGGATTTTGGCTGGGGGATGGGCGGGGGAGATGGCCCTGGCTAGGGCCTTTGTTCCCCGCCAAGCTGAGCTCTGCTGTCAGGGGGCTCAGCAGCTCTCCCTCCCTTTGTCCTCCAGCCTTCCCGCTTTCTGAGCAGAGCTGTTAACTTATGACCTCCCAGACGCTAAGTTGCGCTTGCTGTGGGAACACACTGAGTCCGGCCCCTCCGCTTTTGCAAGCCAGACTCGGGGGCTCTGCTTGGCCGGCAGGCTGCCCCTCCGCCCCGGCTCCCTCCCGCCAGTCGGTGGAGTGTGCACCACCTCTCCGCCCTTCCTACCCTCTTCCATGTGCCTCTCCTCTGCACTTGGCTCCAGAGACTCCGTTCTGCTAGTCTTCTGGTGATTTTCTGGGTTAGGCAGGTGTGGGTGGAATCTAAGTGATCAGCAGGATGCGCGGTGAGCCCAGCGTCCTCCTACGCCGCCATCTTCCTCTTCTTTTTTCTTAATAAATGCATCCAGGGCTATAAATTTTCCTCTAAGCACACATTTCATTGCATCTCACAATTTTGGTAAGGTCTATTTCCTTTTAAAATATCTCAAACTGTTTCTTAATTTCTCTTAAAATTTCCTTTTTCACCTATGTATTATTTAGTTATATGTTGTTTAATCTACATGTACTTTGAGAATTTACATGTAGATTATTTTCTGTTATTGATTTCTAGTTTAATTCCATTGTGATAAGAGAGCACACATTGTATAATTTCTAAATCTCTTAATTTATAAATGTTCATTATATCCAGTTAATAATGGTGCTGCTGAGTTTAGCCATGTCTTTCCTTATTTTCTTCATGTTGGATCTATTTCTGTAACAGATATGCCGAGCTCTCCAAAAACAATAGTGGTTATGACTATTTGTTCTTGTAGCTCTATCAGTTTTGTCCTTATGTATTTGAACTCTGTTATTAGGTGCATACACAGTGAGAATTATTATGTCTTCAGGAAGAACTGACCCAAATATTATTATGTATAGCCTTCTTAACCCTTTTAACAGTTCTTGCTCTAAAACCTGTTTGTATGAAATTAATATAGCAATTCTAGCTTTCTTTTGGTTAGTATTAACATGATATAATGTGCTCTGTCCTTATACTTTTAATGTATATGTGTCTTTGTATTTACAATAGGTTGCTTGTAGCCAAAAGTTACTTTTCCTGTGAACGTGTTGGTTCATGTCATTTTATCTATTTTAACAATTTGTGCCTTGTAATTAGTCTGTTCAGACCAGTTATTTTTAAACATTTTTATTTATTTTATTTTTTATTTTTGATATGAAGATTAATTTAATTAATTGAAATAACATTATGTTTAAAACAGTACATGCTCAATTAATGGCAGCTATTCCTATACTTTTATTTTTTTATTTTTTATTTGTTTATATATTAAATATAATTTATTGTCAAATTGGTTTCCATACCACACCCAGTGCTCATCCCAACAGGTGCCCTCTTTAATGCCCATCACTCAATTTCCATCTCCCCTACCCCCCCATCAACCCTCTTTTGATTCTCAGCATTTAACAGTCTTTTATGGTTTGCCTCCTTCCCTCTCTCTAACTTTTTTCCCCTTAGCCTCCCCCATGGTCTTCTGTTAAGTTTCTCAGGATCCACATAAGAGTGAAAACATATGGTATCTATCTTCTCTGCCTGACTTATTTCACTTAGCATAATACCCTCCAGTTCCATCCACATTGCTACATAAGGCCATATTTCATTCTTTCCAATTTCCAAGTAGTATTCCATTGTATATATAAACCACATCTTCTTTATCCATTCCTCAGTTGATGGACATTTAGGCTCTTTCCACAATTTGGCTATTGTTGAGAGTGCTGCTATAAACATTGGGGTACAAGTGCCCCTATGCATCAGCACTCCTGTATCCCTTGGGTAAATTGCTAGCAGTGCTATTGCTGGGTCATAGGGTAGGTCTATTTTTAATTTTTTGAGGAACCTCCACACTGTTTTTCAGAGTGGCTGCACCAGTTTCCATTCCCACAAACAGTGCAAGAGAATTCCTCTTTCTCCACCCCCTTGCCAGCATCTATAGTCTCCTGATTTGTTCATTTTAGCCACGCTGACTAGCATGAGGTGGTATCTCATGGGGTTTTCATTTATATTTCCCTCATGAGGAGTGACGTTGAGCATCTTTTCATATGCCTGTTGGCCATCTGGATGTCTTCTTTAGAGAAGTGTCTATGAATGTCTTCTGCCCATTTCTTCACTGGATTATTTGTTTTTCAGGTGTGGAGTTTGGTGAGTTCTTTATAGATTTTGGATACTAGCCCTTTATCTGATATGTCATTTGCAAATATATTTTCCCATTCCGTTGGTTGCCTTTTAGTTTTGTGGATTGTTTCCTTTGCAGTGCAGAAGATTTTTATTTTGATGAGGTCCCAATAGTTCATTTTTTATTTTAATTCCCTTGCCTTTGGAGATGTGTCGAGTAAGAAATTGCTGGGGCTGAGGTCAGAGAGATTTTCTCCTTCTTTCTCCTCTATGGTTTTGTTGGTTTCCTGTCTCACATTCAGGTCCTTTATCCATTTTGAGTTTATTTTTGTGTGTAGTGTAAGAAAATGGTCTAGTTTCATTCTTCTGCATGTTGCTGTCCAGTTCTCCCAGCACCATTTGTGAAAGAGACTGTGTTTTTTTCCACTGGATATTCTTTCCTGCTTTGTCAAAGAGCAGTTGGCCATACATTTGTGGGTCCATTGTTGGAGTCTCTATTGTATTTCATTGGTCTATGTGTCTTCTTTTGTGCCAGTACCATGCTGTCTTGATGATTACAGCTTTGTAGTAGAGGCTAAAGTCTGGGATTGTGATGCCTCCCGGTTTGGTCTTCTTCTTCAAAATTACTTTGGCTCTTCGGGGCCTTTTGTGGTTCCATATGAATTTTAGGATTGCTTGTTCTGGCTTCGAGAAGAATGCTGGTGCAATTTTGATTGGGATTACATTGAATGTGTAGATAGCTTTGGGTAGTATTGACATTTTAACAATATGTATTCTTCCAAACCATGAGCACAGAATGTTTTTCTATTTCTTTGTGTCTTCTTCATTTTCCTTCATAAGCTTTCTATAGTTTTCAGCATACAGATCTTTTACATCTTTGGTTAGGTGTATTCCTAGATATTTTATGCTTCTTGGTGCAATTGTAAATGGGATCAGTTTCTTTATTTCTCTTTCTATGGCTTCATTATTTGTATGTAAAAATGCAACCGATTTCTGTACATTAATTTTGTATCCTGCGACTTTGCTGAATTCATGTATCAGTTCTAGCAGACTTTTGGTGGAGTCTGTCAGGTTTTCCATGTAGAGTATCTTGTCATCTGCAAAAACTGAAAGTTTGACTTCTTCCTTGCCAATTTTGATGCCTTTGATTTCCTTTTGTTGTCTGATTGCTGATGCTAGGACTTCCAACATCATGTTAAACAACAGTGGTAAGAGTGGTCATTCCTGTCGTGTTCCTGATCTCAGGGGAAAAGCTCTCAGTTTTTTCCCATTGAGGATGACACTAGCTGTGTGCTTTTCATAAATAGCTTTGATGATGTTTAAGTATGTTATTTCTATCCAGACTTTTTCGAAGGTTTTTATTAAGAAAGGATGCTATATTTTGTCAAATGCTTTTCTGCATCGATTGACAGGATCATATGGTTCTTATCTTTCCTTTTATTAATATCATGCATCACATTGATTGATTTGCAAATATTGAATGAACCCTGCATCCCAGGAATGAATCCCATTTGATCATGGTGACTAATTTTTTTATATGGTGTTGAATTCGATTTGCTAGTATCTTGTTGAGAATTTTACATCCATATTCATCAGGGATATTGGCCTGTACTTCTCTTTTTTGCTGGGTCTCTGTCTGCTTTGGGAATCAAAGTAATGCTGGCTTCATAGAATGAGTCTGGAAATTTTCCTTCCCTTTCTATTTTTTGCAACAGCTTGAGAAGTATAGGTACTGTCTCTGTTTTAAATGTCTGGTAGAATTCCCCAGGCAAGCCATCTGGTCCTGGACTCTTATTTGTTGGGATATTTTTGATAAGTGATTCAATTTCTTTGCTGGTTATTGGTCTGTTGAGGTTTTCTGTTTTCCCATTTGAGTTTTGGAAGTATGTGGATGCTGAGGAATTTGTCCATTTCTTCCAGGTTGCCAAGTTTCTTGGCATATAATTTTTATATTATTCCCTGAAAATTGCTTGTATTTTTGAGGGATTGGTTGTTATAATTCCATTTTCATTTATTATTTTATCAATTTGGGTCATCTCCTCTTTTTTTTTGAGAAGACTGGCTAGAGGTTTATCAATTTTGTTTATTTTTTTAAAAAAACCAACTCTTGGTTTCATTTATCTGCTCTACAGTTTTTTTTAGATTCTATATTGTTTATTTCTGCTCTGATCTTTATTATTTCTCTTCTTCTGCTAGTTTTGGGGTGTATTTGCTCTTCTGCTTCCATTTCCTTTAGCTGTGCTGTTAGATTTTGTATGTGGGATTTTTCTTGTTTCTTGAGATAGGCCTGGATTGCAAGGTATTTTCCTCTCAGGACTGCCTTCGCTGCATCCCAAAGTGGGTTGTTGTCTTTTCATTTTCATCTGTTTCCATATATTTTTAAATTTCTTCTCTAATTGCCTTGTTGACCCATTCATTCTTTAGTAGGGTGTTCTTTAACCTCCATGCTTTTGGAGGTTTGCCAGATGTTTTCCTGTGATTCATTTCAAGTTTCATATTATTGTGGTCTGAAAATGTGCATGGTATGGTCTCAATTCTTTTATACTTATTAAGGCCTGTTTTGTGACCCAGTTTGTGAGCTATTTTGGAGAATGTTCCATGTGCACTCGAGAAGAAAGTATATTCTGTTGCTTTGGGATGCAGAGTTCTAAACATACCTGTCAAGTCCATCTGATCCAATGTATTATTCAGGGCCCTTGTTTCTTTATTGATCCTGTGTCTAGATGATCTATTCATTGCTGAAAGTGGGGTATTAAAGTCTCCTGCAATTACCACATTCTTATCAATAAGGTTGCTTATGTTTATGAGTAATTGTTTTATATATTTGGGGGCTCCCATATTTGGCACATAGACATTTATAATTGTTAGCTCTTCCTGATGGATAGACCCTGTAATTATTATATAATGCCCGTCTTCATTTTTGTTGTAGCCTTTAATTTAAAGTCTAGTTTGTATGATATAGGTATGGCTACTCTAGCTTTCTTTTGACTTCCAGTAGCATGATAGTTCTCCATCCCCCCACTTTCTATCTGAAGGTGTCCTCAAGTCTACAGTGAGTCCCTTGTAGACAGCAAATAGATGGGTCTTGTTTTTTTTTTTTTTTTCCATTCTGATACCTATGTCTTTTGGTTGGAGCATTTAGCCCATTTACATTCAGTGTTATTATAGAAAGATATGAGTTTAGAGTCATTGTGATGTCTGTAGGTGTCATGCTTGTAGTGATGTCTCTGGTATTTTGTGGTCCTTGCAACATTTCACTCACAGAATCCCCCTTAGGATCTCTTTTAGGGCTGGTTTAGTGGTGATGAATTCCTTCAGTTTTTGTTTGTTTGGGAAAACCTTTATCTCTCCTTCTATTCTGAATGACAGACTTGCTGGGTAATGGTATTTCGGCTGCATATTTTTTATGTTCAGCACATCGAAGATTTCCTGCCATTCCTTTCAAGGTCCACTACTACCGTTATATGTCTATTTGTATGTTAAGGCCCATTTATCCAGAGCTGCTTTCAGAATTCTCTCTTTATCCTTGTATTTTGCCAGTTTCACTATGACATGTCATGCAGAGGATTGATTCAAGTTATGTCTGAAGGGAGTTCTCTGTGCCTTTTGTATTTCAATGCCTGTTTCCTTTCCCAGATCAGGGAAGTTCTCAGCTATGATTTGTTCAAGTACATATTCAGCCATTTTCTCTCTTTTCTTTTTCTTCTTTAATTCCTATTATACGGATATTGTTCCTTTTGATTGCATCATTTAGTTCTTTAATTCTCCCCTCATTATCCTGAATTTTTTATCTCTCTTTTCCTCAACTTCCTCTTTTCCATAATTTTATTTTCTAATTCACCTATTCTCCCCCCTGCTTCTTCAATCTGCTCTGTGGCCACCTCCATTTTATTTTGTACCTCGTTTATAGCACTTTTTAATTCATTGTGACTACTTTTAGTCCCTTGATCTCTGTAGCAATAGATTCTCTGCTGTTCTCTATGCTTTTTTCAAGCCCAGCAATTAATTTTATGACTATTATTCTAAATTCTTGTTCAGTTATGTTGCTTAAATTGGGTTTGATCAATTCATTAGCTGTTGCTACTTCCTGGACTTTCTTTTGAGGAGAATTCTTCTGTTTCACCATTTTGGCTAGATTTATGTCCCTTATGCATTTTAAAAGCTTGTTGTGTGCACTGCACCTGTGAGCACTGCTATATTAAAGGGTTATCATACACTGTCCAGGGCCTGGCCCTTCAGGAGGTGTTTTTTTGGAGATTGTTACTTGCTCTCTGGAGTTGTGAGTTTGTTTATTTTATTTCCCTACTCCTAGTGATATTTTGGACCCTCCACCATGTGTGCTTTGATTTGTTCCTTGTATTAGCCCTGTAAAGGAAAACAGAGAGACAAACAGGAGACAAAAACATGCAAACACACAAACAGATAACACAAACAAACAAACGAAGACAAAAACTAAAAACTAAAAAAAAAAAAAAACCAAAAACACCGACTACCAGTAAAGAACAGGGTAGAGGCGATGCTGATGGAAGACCACATACAAAGAGAGAAATGATAGGAGCAGGGACAAAGAAAAAAAATAAACATTGACTAGGCAGAGAGACTAAAAGGCTTAATCTAGAGAGAGAGGAAGGAAAATAAAGAAGGAGGTGGGGAAAAAGAAATGAAGATAAAGTTACCCAGACAAACTATATGGCTTGATTATTCCTGAGGGAGAGAAAGGAACATAAAGAAGAAGGCATAGAACATGTATGAACAAGAGAATGGATTAAATATGTCTGTTTAGACAAACCAATAACCATAGTAACCAGCCTAGAGGAGGGAAGAGTTAAAGAGGAGAAATGGGGGCGGGGGAGAATATATCTATATAGCCAGAATTGACCTAGAGTTAATCCAGGCAATGCTGCAGTGCTGGTCTTAGGGAGCTGTCCACAGGGTCTGTCCAGCTCCAGTAGGTATGCAGTTACACAGTGTGAAGGGGCGGGGTTTGGTGCAGTTTGAACCCATCTCCACTATGGGCCCCAGTACTGATTCCTGAGGCCCCGCCTTGGGGGGGTGGGGGAAATGGCAATCCCCCAGTCTCTTCTTCACAGAGGCAGACCTGATGGACTCCGTTTGAGTTGTCCTTACTATGCCGCAGGCCCAGACAGGGCGGTTCTTCTCACTCCACCAACTCCTATGACCCTGTGCTTGGCTAGGATTCAAAGTCCTGCTCCATGCGCTCTGACACTGCGGAAGCACCTCTCAATGTGACCTGATATGTGGTCCCAGCTGACTTTGTCTGCCACACTTCAGGGAGGACCACCTTCTCCTACTGCAGACTGCACCACTGACCTCACTGCCAAGACCTGGGGGTGGCGGATGCAGGCAGACACAGGCAGGTTTTGTCTTTTCCCACAGCACTGCAGGGAGAGGGCCGATTTCTCCAAACTGTACCCTTGGCCCAGCCACTGAGTCCAGGGGTGGTGGATGCAGGCTTTGTACTATCGTGCAGCCCTCCAGGGAGGGGACCACTTAGTCCCAGTGCAGACTGAGCCCCTGACCTACCACCACACCCAGGGCTGGCTCCCCTCTTCCCCAGGTGAGTGAACAGGGAGCCAGCCCCATTCAAAGAAAGCCCCACAGTTAGAGATAGGATCCCTCTCAGTATCAGCCCGAGGTCTTTCTCCTGTCCAGATATGGCCCAACACTTCCCTAGCCACTCTTTTTCTTCCCTTTGTCCCTCTGCAGAAGGTGGTCACTCCCCTCCATGCCCATGAGGCCTTTTTTTATCTCCCCCAGTTCGCAATCACCCACCTATCTTTTCTCCAGTTTTCCCATTTTCTTCCTGGTGGATTCAGTATCTTTTCCTCCCAGACTGTGGGGTTCAAAGTCCTTTGGCTTTACACTTCTTAGATGCAGGAAGTATGGATCCCCCTACTTCCCCGCCATGTTGGCCTCTCCTCCTCCTAAACATTTTTTAATATGTGTATAGCTGACACACAATGTTACATTAGTTTCAGGTGTACAGCATAATGATTCAACAAATTTATACATTACTCTATGCTCACCACAAGTATGAGTAACATCTGGCACCATACAATTCCATTACAATATCATCAATTATGTTTCTTATGCTGTGCTATCTTATTCTCAGACTTATTCTTTCTATAACTGGCAGCTTGTATCTTTCACTCTCCTTCACCCATTTTGCCCATCTCCCCACACCCCTATGCTCTGGAAATCATGAGTTCTTTGTATTTATAGGTATGATTCTGCTTTTTGTTTACTACTTGTTTTATTATAGATTCTACATATGAGTGCAATTGTATTGTATTTGTCTTTCTCAGTCTGACTTATTTCTCTTAGCATAATACCCTTTATGTCCAACCATGTTGTCATAAATGGCACAATCTCATCCTTTTTAAGGACGAATAATATTCCTCTGTGTGTGTGTGTGTGTAAGTGTAACTCCTTCCTTATCATTTGTCTATTGCTGGACACACTTATGTTGCTTCCATATCTTGGTTATTATAAAAAATTCTGCAGTAAACATAGGAGTGCATATATCTTTTTGAATTCATGTTTTTGTTTTCTTTGGGTAAATATCCAGTAATGGAATTATTGGATCATATGGTTTTTTGATCTTCAAGTTTTTGAGAACCTCCATATTGTTTTCCACAGTGGCTGTACCAGTTTACACTTTCACAATAGTATATGAGGGTTCCCGTTTCTCCACATCTTAGCCAGCACTGTTATTTCTTGTCTTTTTAATTTTAGTCATTCTTACAGGTGTAAGGTGATATCTCATTGTGTTTTGATTTGTATTTCTCTAATGGTAAATGATGTTGGGCATATTTTTATGTATCTGTTGGTCATCTGTATGTCTTCTTTGGAAAAATGCCAATTCTGGTAATATACCCATTTTTTAATCAGACTGTGTTTTTGGTGTGGAGTTGTATAATGTTTTTATAAATTTTTGTCATTAACCCCCTATCAGATATATCATTTATAAATATCTTCTATTCAATATATGCTTTTTCATTTTGTTGATGGTTTCATTTGCTTGCAAAAGCTATTTATGTTTTTATTTTTTATTTTATTAGGTTCTTAGACAGTCTATTACTCATTTTATTTAGAATGTTTCTATAAATGGTATTGGAAATTAAATAGTAAAATAAAGTTAATATTACTTGGAGTGATAAAAATGAGTTATAATGTTACTTACATAATATGTTCAAGGCAATTTACAACAACATCAAAAACACAATCACTAACTATAAACCTTTAAAAATCTACCTGATTACAATTTGACTTTATGTTTCATTTTAGACTTCCTGGATCCAAAGAGTCTAGATGACTATTTCAGATAGTTCCTTTTTATTTTGATGTAGTTTCAATAGTCTATTTTTGTTTTTGTTTCCTTTGCTTTAGAAGATATATCTAGAAAAAGTTGCTATGGCTGATGCCACAGAAATTACTGCCTGTATTCTCTTCTAGGATTTTTATGGTTTCAGGTCTTATATTTAGGTCTTTAATCCATTTTAATTTATTTTTGTGTATGATGTCAGAAAGTTAACCAGTTACTTTTAAAGCAATTATTGATATTATTGAATTGGACTACCTTTTTGCTTGTTTCATGCTTATTCTCTTTTTTTTTTTAGTTTGCACACAGCATAGTTTTAATGAGTTTAGCATATTCTATTTCCACGGACTTCCTTTTTCTTCCAATATTTTATTTAAATTCAAGTTAGTTATCATATAGAATAGTATTGGTCTCAGGAGTAGAATTTAATGATTCATCACTTACATTTAACACCCAGTGTTCATCCCAACAAGTGCCATCCTTAATGCCCATTACCCATTTAGCTCATTCCCCCACCTCCTCTCCAGCAATCCTCATCAGTTTGTTCTCTATAATTAAGAGGCTTATGCTTTGCTTCCCTTTCTGTTTTTCTCTTGTGTTGTTTTTTCCTTCTTTTCCCCTATGTTCATCTGTTTTGTTTCTTAAATTCCACATATGAGTGAAATCATATGGTATTTGTCTTTCTGTGACTTATTTCACTTAACATAATATATTCTAGTTCCATCCACATTGTTTCAAATAGGAATATTTCATTATTTTTTTTCTTTTTCTATGTTTTTTTAGAGAGAGAGCATGCACAAGCAGGGGAGAAGGGTAGAGGGAAGGAGGTAGGGAGAGAGAGAGAGAGAGAGAGAATGAATCTTAAGCAGGCTCCATGCTCAGCATGCAGCCTGACACAGGGCTCAATCCCATGACCCTGGGATCATGACCTGAGCTGAAATCAAGAGTCAGATGCTTAACTGACTAAACTACCCAGGGACCACTTCATTCTTTTTGATGGCTGAGTAATATTATACACACACACACACACACACACACACACCACATCTTCATTATCCATTCATCTGTTGATGGATATTTGGGCGCTTTTCATAATTTGGCTATTCTTAATAGTGCTGCTATAAACATTGGAGTTAAGGACATTCATGGAGTTAAGGACAGGTCTATTCCTATACTGTTCTACACAGGAGTTTATAACACTTATATCTTAATGAAAGTAGATGTTACTTGAAAGGCACTTTATGCACAGTGGTGTTTTTCAAGGCTTTAAGCACAGGCCTATTCACATATGATTCCACACTAATGTTTACAGTCACTTTTATCTAAAAGAAACATGTTACTTTAAGGTATTTTTATACACAGTGTAATTTCAATGAGTTAAGCATGTGGTTAAACCCATATGCTTCTACACAAAACTTTACAAACACTTGCATCTTAATGAAAGATGTTACCTGGAAGAACATTTGTACACAGTGTAGGTTCAATGAGTTAAGCATACAGTTGTTCCCATATGCTTCTACATATATGTGTGCAAACACTTAGGTGTTAGTGAAAGAAGGTGTTATTTGAAAGACACATAATACACAGGTAGTTCCAGTGTGTTAAGTACTGGGCTATTTCAGTATGCTTCCACACATAGGTTTAGAAACACTTATGTCTTGGGGTGCCTGGGTGGCTCAGTCAGTTAAGCATCAGACTTCGACTCAGGTCATGATTTCACAGTGCGTGGGTTCAACCCCTGCATTAGAATCTGTGCTGACAACTCAGAGCCTGGATCCTGCTTTGGATTCTGTGTCTCCCTCTCTCTCTTCCCCTCCTCTGTTTGCACTCTGTCTCTCTCTTTCTATCTTTCAAAAATAATAAATAAACATTAAAAATTAGAAACACTTGTGTCTTAATAGTTGAAGATGTTACTTGAAAGACATTTTATACACAATGTAGTTTCAATAACATCTTTCTCTTACATAAAAGTGATGATAAACCTTAGTGTAAGAAGTATAAGTGAATAGCCCTGTGCTTAAGTCCGTGAAACTATTCTGCATATAATGCATCTTTCAAGTAACAACTTTCATTAAGATAAGTGTTTATAACTTATGTGTATAAGTACATTGGAACCAGAAAAGACCCCGAATAGCCAAAGCCTTGTTAAAAAGAAAACAAAAGCTGGAAGCATCAAAATTCCGGATTTCAGGCTGTATTACAAAGCTATAATAATCAAGACAGTATAGTATTGGCACAAAAAAAGACACATAGATCAATGGAACAGAATAGACAACCAAGAAAGGGACCCACAAATGTATGGCCAACTAATCTTCAACAAAGCAGGAAAGAATATCCAATGAAAAACCACGTCTCTTCAGCAAATGCTGTTGGAAAAACTGGACAGCGACATGCAAAATAATGAACCTGTACCACTTCTTTACACCATACACAAAAATGCTTATTCAAAGGGTCACATGCACCCCAAGGATCATAAGAGTGCTATCAATAGCCAAATTATGGGAAGAGTTCAAATTTCCATCAACCGATGAATTGATAAAGAAAATGTGGTATATATATATATATATATATAGATATAGATATAGATATATAGATATATAGATATAGATATATATATATATGCATATATATACACATATATATACACACACACAATGGAATACTACTCAGTGATCAAAAAGAATAAAATCTTGCCATTTTCAACAATGTGAATGGAACTAGAATGTGTAATGCTAAGTGAAATAACTCAGAGAAAGACAAATACCATTTGTTTTCACTTATATGTGGAATTTGAGAAACAATACAGATGAACACAGGGGAAGGGAAGGAAAAACAAGATAAAAACAGAGAGGAAGGCAAACCATAAGAAACTCTTAAATACAGAAAACAAACTGAGGGTTTCTGGAGGGGAGGTTGGTGGAGGATGGGGTTGATTGGCATTGAGGAGGACATTTTTTTGGGATGAAAACTGGATATCATATACAAGAGATGAAACACTAGGTTCCACTCCTGAAGCCAAGACTACACTGTATGTTAACTAATTTGAATTTAAATAAAAAATAAATATAATTAATTAAAAATTAAAAAATGGGAATAAGAAAAACAGGCATTTATAAGGATGTGGAGAAACTGTAACCTTTGCTTATTATTACAGGAAAAGCAAAACAGTTCAGTCACTGTGGAAAACAGTGTGGAGGTGCCTCACAAAATTAAAATTAGAACTACCATAAGATTCAGGAGTCCCACATCTAGATATTTATCAAAAAGAATGGAAATTAGGATCCTAAAAAGATATCTGCATTCCCGTATTTATTGTAGCACCATCTACAATAAGCAAAATGAAGAAACAATTTAAATGTCCATCATCACATACATGAATAAAGGAAATATTATATATACATACAGTGGAACACTATTTAATCTTAATATGGGAACTGTTTTTTCTCCTTGAAAGTACACCATATTTATTTATTTTTCTATTTTTTAAGTTTTTATTTAAATTGCAGTTAGTTAACATGCAGTCTAATATTAGTTTCAGGTGTACAATTTAATGATTCAACACTTACATACAACACCTGGTGCTCATCACAGCACGTGCACGCCTTAATCCCCATCACCTATTTAACCCATTCCCCCCACCTCCCCTTTGGTAACAATCATTTTGTTCTCTGTAATTAAGAGCCTGTTTCTTGGTTTCCCTTTCTGTTTTTTTCTCCTTTGATTATTTTGTTTCTTAAATTCCACATATGAGTGAAATCATATAGTATTTGTCTTTCTCTGTCTGACTTATTTTGCTTAGCATAAAACTCCCTAGTTCCATCCATGATGTTGCAAATGACAAGATTTCATTCTTTTCATGGCTGAGTAATATTCAATTACACCCCCCCCCACACACACACACCATGAGGGAAAATGGGAGTTCTGAATTGTGCAACAATTTAAGGCTTTATACTAAATGAAATAATCCAGTTACATAAAGACAAATACTGTATGATTCCAACTATGTGAGGTTTCTAAAATAATCAGAATCATAAAGCCAAAGAGTTAAATGGTTTGCCAGGATTGGAGGAAGCAATAAATAGGAAGTTAGTAATCTATGAGCATTAAGTTGGGCAATATTTCAGTTGGGCCAGGTGAATAAGCTCTAGAGATTATTATTATTACTCTAGAGATTGTGCAACATTGTACATACAGTAAGCAATAAAGTTGAAAGCTTACAAAATTGTTAAGAGTAGATTTCATGTTAAGTGTTTTTCCCACAATAAAATAAAATAAAATAAAATAAAATAAGAAACAATGATTTTTTTGAATTAAAATAACTAAAATTAAAAACACACTAGATGAACTCAATAGCAGAATGAAGAGTACAGGGGACTGAGTAAGTAAATTGAAGATACTGTGAGAAATTACCCCTAAATCAGTGAAGGAAAAAAAGATAAATTAATATAAACATCATAGACTCTGGATCTAAAGTTCTCTCATCTAGCAGGAGAGTGGGATGCAGGATGAAAAACGAGAGATGGCTAATGTCCAGGAAAACACAAGAGCCCCAATTAAAGGTCCCTGTCCCATTTTTATTAGGATCAGAAGGCTTACAAACATGGCGATGGACGTGCACAAATAGACAATGAATCTGTGAACATTAACTTGTTGACGTGAGGAAAGGGGGTCTTGAAGATATTTGGGGTGAGGGGTTCGGGTTAATACAAAGCAAAATCCTGACACTGGGCAGTCAGGCGGAAGGTTGTTTACAGCGGACATGAGGCACCACCTCTGTTTATCCTGGCTAGCCTAGGTGATGAGACAGGTAGGACAAATCACCTCAGAGTTAACAAGGCACCTTTTCTTTTGTTAATCATCTCTGCTCTGGGCTGCTTCACCTGCAGTGCAGCGGTCTATAGCCCAATTTACCCGTTTACCTAACTTGGTCCTTTCCTCCTGTGAAAGCAGCTTTCTGCTATAGTACTAAATTGGGGGATGTTTCCACCCTAAGTATCTAATATTGTTTATTTCATATACCTATGTTCTATATCGGTGCCTTTACACCTCCCTATTTTTGGGCCTTTGCCCTCCTTCTCTATTCTAGGGGCTCTGCACCCTGTCTCTATTCTGAGGGCCTAAGCCCCCTTTCTCTATCCTTATTTGCCTAATCTTGTTTACCCAAGCTCGGGCATGAGCATTCTATGGATTTGTACTTCTTTATGCCTTGTTAACCCATTGGTGTGAGTCCAGGGGATTCCTAAGCTTATTCCCCACATACAACATCAAAGATCTCTGGGAAAACAAAGTATTGCCTAATATTGAGGTAATTTATGAACCATTAGGTGAAAATACTTCTCTAATAAAAAAATATGTTTCCTTCCCTTCCCCTATGCTCCGTTGTTGTGTTTCTCAAATTTTCACTGACTTATTTAGCTTAGCATGATACCCTCTAGTACTAACTACGTTGTTGCAAATGGCAAGATTTCATTCATTTTCATTGCTGAGTAGTATTCCATTGTGTATATATATAGCACGTCTTCTTTACCCATAGACTGATGGACATTTGGGCTGTTTCCATACTTTGGCTATTGTTGGTAGTGCTGCTATAAACATTAGGGTGCTTGTGCCCCTTTGAATAAACATTTTTGTATACTTCGGATAAATACCCCAGCAGTGCAATTTCTGGGTCATAGAGTAGCTCCATTTTTAATTTTTTGAGGAAACTCCATACTTTTTTTCAGAGGGGATACACAAATTTGCATTCCTACCAACAGTCTAAAAGTGCTCCCCTCTCTCTGCATGCTTAACGTCTGTTGTTTTCTGACTTGACAATTTTAGCCATCCTGACAGGTGCAAGGAGGTATCTCATTGTGGTTTTGATATGTATTACTCTGATGATGAGTGATGTTGAGCATCTTTTCATGTGTCTGTTACCCATTTGGATGTCTTCTTTGGAAAACTGTCTATTCATGTCCACAGCCTATTTCTTCACTGGATGATGATGATGATGATTGTTAAAGAATTCTCTCTTTATCTTAGTTTTTTGTAAGTTTCACTGTAATATATCATTGTGTTGACCTGTTTTTTGTTGATTTTGAGGGGAGTTCTCTGTGCCTCTTGGACTTGCATGCCTGTTTTTCTTCCCCAGATTAGGGAAGTTCTCCGCTATAATTTGTTCAAATAAACCTTTTGCTCCTTGTTTCTCACTCTTCTTTTTCTGGGACTCCTATGATATGGATATTGTTTCACTTCTTGATATCACTTAGTCCTCTAATTCTCCCCTCATGATCTAGTAATTTCCTTTCCCTCTTTTTTTCAGCTTCTTTTTTTCCCCATAATTTTATCTTCTATTTTTCCTATTCTCTCCTGTGCTTCTTCAATCCTCACTGTCATTTTGTTTAGTTTATTTTGCATCTTAGGTATAGGATTTTTTAATTCATCCTGACTAGTTCTTAGGTCTTTAATCTCTGCAGCAAGGGTTTCTGTGTTGTCTTCTATGCTTTTTTTTCAAACCCAGCTATTACTCTTATGACTGTAAATTCTTGTTCAGATATATTGTTTATATATGTTTTGAGCAAGTCTCTGGCTGTGATTTCTTTTTGACCTCTCTTTTGGGGAAAATCCCTCTGTCTTGTCATTGTGACTAAGTTTCTGTGTTTTGCACGTTTTAAAAGCTGTATTGTGTCCTGCACCTAGGACGAGATCACTACTATATTAAAAAGTGGTCATACACTGTCCAGGGCTTGGCACTCAAGGGAGTGTTACTGTTGTATATTGTATGCACTCTGATATTGTGTTTTCCTGCTCTTTCCTACTAGTCGGTCCTCTGCAGAGCTCCTCCTTGCCTTCAATGGGGACTGCTCTGCTGCCCTCTGAAGTCATACAGTGTTGGTGTTGGGGGAAAAATTGTGTCACCCCAATATCCCCTTCCCAGACCAGGGATCTCAACCCATGCTGTTCAGGCAGCCCTCACAGAATAGCGAAGGCAGTCAGCTTGCCCTGCACCACAATTCTCCTACGCCTTCTCCTTGGTGCTCAGCTGGGATTCCAAACCCAATGTCTTAAAGGACCCACACTGTGTGATCCACTCCCCTCCTCTAGAGTAGAGCCTCTCACCTTGCTGATGAAAGGCCTTTGGCTGGCACCTGCAGGGTCTTTTGTCCTTGGGAAGGTAAAAGAAACCCTCTTCCCAAAGTACTCCAGGAAGGGGTGTGTTCTTTCCCAGTGCACCCTAGAGATTGCTACACCACATTATGCACTCCGGGGCCAGCACCCTCCTCCCAAGGAGCGTGGACCAAGGCTCCACTCTGGATAAAGTCATGCACTTCCAAAACCTGAGTTTCAGCTCCAAAGGATGTTTACACAAAAGAACTGGGACACTTGGTACATCTTGCTCCCCATTCCATAGTCTAGAGAGGTTTGCCTTTTGTGCTAACTCGATGCTGCCCTTTCACAAACTCTCTCTCTCTCTCTCTCTCTCTCTCTCTCTCTTCTCTCCACAGAAAGGGTTCCCTTTCCTCTGTAGCTCAGCCATTTTATCTCCCCCAAGTCACATAGACACACCTTGATCCTGCCAAGCTGTCTCCCTTCAACTGTGGAGATCCTTCTGTGACTCTGCAGATCTGTTTCCTGGGTGTCCCAAGTGATCTGACCTCAATACAGCTGTATTTGAGGGATGAAGAAAATACAGGTCCCCCTACTTCTCTGCCATCTTAACTCCTCCCTATTTTTTTTTTAAATTCCAGATGTGTTGATGGGTTTGAGGTGATATGCTAATGTGGTTTGATTTACATTTCCATGATGACTAATGATGCTGAGCATTTTTTAAATATACCTTCTGACCATTTGTATGTTTCTTTGGAGAAATATCTATTCAAGTCATTAGCCCATTTTGAAATCAGGATATTCTTATAATATTTTTCCTATTGAATTGTAGAAGTTCCTTATATATTTTGAAAATTAGCTCCATATCAGATATATTTGCAAATATTTTCTCCCATCATTTAGTATGATTTTCCATTTCACTGAGTGTTTTGCTGGCTCTACAGTAATGTTTCAGTATGATGCATTCCCATTTATTTATTTTTGTTTTTGTTGTTTGTATTGTTGGTGTTGTATTCTTTAAATCATTGCCGAGACCAATGTCATGTTTTCTTCCATGTTTTATCCTAGAAGTTTCATGGTTTTAGGCTTTATGTTTAAATCTTTAATCTGAGTTGATTTTTGTGTACAATGTAAGATAAGCGTATGCTTTCATTCTTTTGCTATGAATATCCAATTTTCCTAACACCATTTTTTAAACAGCCTATCTTCTCCCCATTGTGTATCATTGATGCTTTTTTGAATACTAGTTGATATATGTGTACGGATTTATTTCAGGGTTCAATTTTGTTCCATTTGTCTATATGTCTGCTTTATGTCAGCAGCATGATGTGCTGAATAAAGTTAGGTTTGTAAACTTTTTGATATCAGGAAGTGTGATGGCTCCAGCTCTGTTTCTTTCCTTGGGGGATTGGTTTGGACTATTTGTGGTATTTATTGTAGAATTGGTATTTTTCTATTTCTTTGAATAATTACATTGGTATTTTGATAGGCATTGCATTGAATCTGTAGGTTGCTTTAAGTAGTATAGACATTTTACTAATATGAAGTCTTTCAATCCATGAGTACAGGATGTCTTCATTTTATTTGAGTCTTCAATTACTTTCATCAATGTTTTGTATTTTTCAATATAGTCTTTTACCTCCCTTGTTATATATATATATATATATATATATATATATATACACATAAGGATTTTATTATTTTTTATTATATTGTAAATCGGAATATTTTCTTAATTTCCTTTTCAAATGATTTATTTTTAGTATATAGGATTGCAACAAATTTTTTCTGCAGCTTTACTTAATTCATTTATTACATCTAACACAATTTTTCTGACATTTTAAGTTATATATATATATATATATATATATAGGATCATGTCATCTGAAAACAAAAATATTTTTACTTCTTCCATTTCTCTTTGGATGCATTTTATATCTTTCTCTTGCCTAATTGCTCTGACTAGTACTTTCAATACCATGTTGAATTAAAGTGGAAAGAGTGGGCATCCTTGCTTTCTTCCTAAACTAAGAAGAAAAAGCTTTTTATGTTTACCATTGAGTATGATGTTAACTCTGAGTTTGTTATATATTGCCCTACATATGTTGAGATACACTCCTTTAATTGCTAGCTTGTGGAGAGTTTGAATAACAAAAGGATGTTGGATTTTGGAAAACTCTTTTAGGCATCTATTGAGATCATCATGTAATTTTTCTCCTTTATTCTTTTAATGGGGTGTATCACAAGAATTAATTTGTATATGTTGATACATCCTTAGATCTCAGGGATAAATCCCACATGGTCATGGTGTATAAACCTTTTAATGTGATGTTGGATTCTGTTTACTAGTATTTATTGAGGAAATGAGAAGCTATATTAGTCAGGATATTGGTCTATAATTTCCTTTTCTTGTAATGTCTTTGTCTAGTTTTGGTGACATTTTAATGCTGTCCTCATGTGATGAGTTTAGATGTATTTCTTCCTCTTCAATGATTTGGAAGATTTTGAGAAGGATTAATATTATTTTAAGTTTGGGCATAATTTACCAGTAAGCCTATCTAGGCCTGGGTTTGTTGTTGCTGTTTTTTTGTTTTTGTGAGGCCTTTTTTTTTTTTTAACTGATTCAATTTCCTTACTCAGTAATTTTCTGTTCAGATTCTTAATTTATTCATGATTCCATCTTGTTAGGTTTTAAAAATTCTGGAAATTAATATATTTCTTATAGATTATCTAGCTTGATATCATATAATTTTCATAGTAGTCTCTTATTCTCTGTAATTTCTGTGGCATTGATTGTATTGTCTCTTCTTTTACTTCTGGTTTATTTATTTGAGCCTTCACTTTTTTATTAGCATAGCAAAGAGTTTTTCAGTTTTGTTTTTTAAAAAAACTAATTCTTATTTATCTTCACTTTTCTATCATTTTCCCATTTTCTAATTCATTTATTTCTATTCTAACTTTTTTTTCTCATTGGTAATTGGAGTATTTTGTTCTTCTTTTTCAACTTTCTTCAGGAATAAAGGTAGGTTCTTTATTTGGGATCCTACTTATTTTTTCTTTTTAATTTTTTTTAATGTTTATTTATTTTTGAGAGAGAAAGAGAGAGTGCGGAGGGGTGTGCAGAGAGAGAGGGAAACACAGAATCTGAAGCAGGCTCCAGGCTCCAAGCTGTCAGCACAGAGCCTGATGCAGGGCTTGAACCCACAGATTGGGAGACCATGACTTGAGCCAAAGTCGGAAACTTAACCAAATGAGCTGCCCAGGCATCCACTTCTTCTTTTTTAACATAGGCTTTTATTGTTATGAACTTCTATCAGCACTACTTTTGCTACATACCATAAATTTTGGTATGTTGTGTCTTTTAATTTATTTTGTTTCCATTCATATTCTAATTTCTTTTTTGATTTATTATTTGTACTATGGTAGGCCATTGTAGACTGTGTTGTTCAATTTCAACACGGGTAAATTTTCCACTTGTTTTTGCTATTGATTATGATTACTTCTTTCATTCCATTCTGTGGTCAGAGGAGATACTTGGTATGATTTCAGTCTTCATAAATTCTTTGACTTGTTTTGGGACATAGCATGTGATCTACATTGGAGAAAGATTGTGTGCACTTGAGAGGAGTGTAAATTCTGCTGCTGTTGTGTGGAAAGTTCTGTATGAGTCTGTTAGGTGCATTTGATAAATAGGTTGTTGACATTATGTTTCCTTATTTGTCTTGTGTCTGTGTGTTCTATGTATTATTGAAAGTAGGGTACTTTTAAAAATTCCGTTATAGTTAACATAAAGTTGGGGCGCCTGGGTGGCTCAGTAGGTTAAGTGTCCGGCTTCAGCTCAGGTCATGATCTTACGGTTTGTGATTTTGAATCTCCCGTCAGGCTCTGAGCTGACAGCTCACAGCTTGGAGCCTGCTTCGGATTCTGTGTCTCTCTCTATTTCTGCCCCTCCCCTGCTTGCCCTCTGTCTCTCTCTGTCTCTCTGTCTCAAAAATGAATAAACATTTAAAAAATTTTTAAAAAACCCATAAAGTGTTATATTAGTTTCAGGTATACAATATAATGATTTTAAAAGTCCCATATATCACCAAGTGTTCATCAAGACAACTGCACTACTTCATCTTCTACACCTATTTCACCCATTGCATCACAAATCCTCTCTGGTTACCATCAGGTTGTTCTCTATAATTTAAGAGTCAGTTTATTTGTTTGATGCTCTTTTTTTCTTTTGCTCATTTGTTTTGTTTCTTAAATTCCAAATATGAGTTATATCATGGGCTATATTTCTCATTCTCTGACTGACTTATTTCGTTTAGCATTAGCCACATCCATGTTATTGAAAATGGCAAGATTTCATTCTTTTTATGGGTAAAGAGCATTCCATTCTCTCTATATACCACATTTTCCTTTTCCATTCATCTATCAATGGACATGTGGGCTTCTTCTACAATTTGGGTATTGTAAATAATGCTTCTGTTAACATAGGGAGGCATATATCCCTTTGACTTAGTGTTTTTTTGTGTTTTGGGGGTAAATACCAAGTAATATGATTACTAGATTGTAAGGTAGTTCTATTTTAACGTTTTGAGGAATTTATCATCTTCCACAGTGGCCGCTCCATTTTGCATTCCCACTAACATTGCAAGAATGTCTCCACATCCTCTCCAAAACCTGTTGTTTCTTGTGGTGTTGATTTTAACCATTCTGGCAGGTATGAGAATATATGTCATTGTAGTTTATATCATTTCCCTCATGGTGAGTAATGTTGAACATCTTTTCATGTGTTGGGTGGCCATCCATATGTCTTCTTTGGAGAAATGTCTGTTCAGTCTTCTGCATATTTTAATCAGATTATTTGTGTGTGTGTGTGTGTGTGTGTGTGTGTGTGCATGTGTGTGTGTGTTGAGTTGTATATGTGTTTTATATATTTTGGTTACTAACCCTTTACCAGATAAATTATTTGCAAATATCTTCTCCCATTCAGTATGTTGCCTTTTAGTTTTGTTAATTGTTTCTTTTGCTATGTAGTTCCAATTGTTTATTTTTATTTTTGTTTCCCTTACCTCAAGAGACCTATCTAAAAAAAAGTTTCTATGGTCAATGTCAGAGATATTACTGCCTGTGCTTCCTTCTAGGATTTTTATTGTTTCAGGCCTCACATTTACACCTTTAATTCATTTTGAGTTTATTTTTACGTATGGTGTGAGAAAGTGGTCCAGTTTCATTTTATTCTACTTGGGTGACCAGTTTCCCCAACACCATTTATGAAGAGACTGTTTTTTTCCCTATTGTATATTCTTCCCTCCTTTGTTGAAGATTAATTGATCATATAATTGTGGCTTTATTTCTGGGTTTTCTATTCTGTTCCATTGGTCTATATGTCTACTTTTGTGCCAGTACCATAATGCTTTGATTATTATAGCTTTATAATATAAACTGCGATCTGAAATAATGATGCCTACAACTTTACTTGCCTTTTTCAAAATTGATTTGGCTATTCAGGGTCCTTTGTGGCTCCGTATAAATTACTGGGTTGTTTGTTCTAGTTATGTGTAAAATTTCACATATGATTGAAATCATGTGGTATTTTTCTTTCTCTGCATGACTTATTTCACTTAACATAATAGATTCTAGCTCCTTCCACATTGTTGCAAATGGCAAGAATTCATTCTTTTAATGGCTGAATAATATTCCATTGTATATGTATACCACATCTTTTTTTTTATCAATTTATCAGTCGATGGACATTTGGGTTCTTTTCATAGTATGGCTATTGTTGATAATGATGATATAAACATTGGGGTGCTCGTGCCACTTCAAATCAGAATTTTTATATCCTTTGCATAAATACCTAGTAGTGCCATTGCTGGGTTATAGGATATTTTCCTATTTTTATGTACTATTTTTAACATTTTGCTGAACACCCATACTGTTTTCCAGAGTGGTTAGATCAGTTTGCATTTCCACCAATAGTGTAAGAATATTCCTTTCTCCACATCCTTGCCAACATCTGTTGTTTTCTGTGTTGTTATTTTTTCACCATTCTGATATATGTGAAGTGGTATCTCATTGTGGTTTTGATTTGTATTTCCCTGATGGATAGTGAGGTTGAGCATCTTTTCATGTGTCTGTTAGCCATCTGGAATTCTTCTTTGGAAAAATTCCTCTTCGTGTCTTCTGCCCATTTCTTAACTGGATTATTTATTTTGGGGGGTATTGAGTTTGATAAGTTTTTTTTTAGATTTGGGATACTAACCCTGTTTAGGATATGCCATTTACAAATATCTTCTCCTATTCCATAGGCTGTCTCTAAGCATTGTTGATTGCTGCTTCCTTTTCTGTGCAGAAGCTTTTTATCTTGACGAAATCCCCAAAGTTCATTTTTTAATTTATTTCCCTTGCCTCCAGAGATGTGTCTAGTAAGAAGTTATTATGACTGAGGTAAAAGGGGTTGCTGCCTGTGTTCTTCTCTAGGATTTTAGGTGTCCTCTCTCACATTTAGGTCTTTCTTCAATTTTGAATTTATTTTCGTGCATGGTGTAAGAAAGTGGTCCAATTTCATTCTTCAGCATTTTGCTGTTTAGTTTTCCCAACACCACTTGCTGAAGAGACTGTCAGCTTCCCATTGGCTACTCTTTCCTGCTTTGTTGATGATTAGTTGACCATATAGTTAGATGTGGGTTAATTTCTGGGTTTTCTATTCTGTTCCATTGACCTATGTGTCTGTTTTGGGGCCAGTATCATACTGTCTTGATGACTACAACTTTGTAATATAGCTTGAAGCCAGGAATTGTGATGCTTCCAGCTTTACTTTTCTTTTTCAAGATTGTTTTGGCTATTCAGGGTCTTTTGTGGTTCCACACAAATTTAGGGTTGTTTTTTCTGGCTCTGAGAAAAATTCTGGTGGTATTTTGATAGGGATTGCATTAATTGTGTAGATTGCTTTGGGTAGTATAGACATTTTAACAATATATGTTCTTCCAATCCCTGAGGATAGAATGTTTTTCCATTCCTTTGTGTAATCTTCAATTTCTTTCATAAGTGTTCTATAGTTTTCAGAGCATATATCTTTTCCCTCTTTTTTTAGTTTTATTCCTAGGTATTTTTTTGGTGCAATTGTAAATGGGATTTATTCCTTGGTTTCTCTTTCTGCTATTCATTATTGATGTATAGATATGAAACAACTTTCTGTATGTTGATTTTGCACCCATTAACTTTGCTGAATTCCTGTATCAGTTCTAGTAATTTTCTGGTGGAATCGTTCTGGGATTCTCTATGTAAAATATCATGACATCTGTGAATAGTGAAAGGTTGAATTCTTCCTTCCCAATTTGGATGCCTTTTATTTCTTTTTTTGATGTTTGCTGACTAGGACTTCCTAGCTCTACTGTTAAATAACAGTAGTGAGAGTGTACATCTCTGTTTTGCTCCTGACCATAGAGAAAAAGCTCTCACTTTCTCATCATTGAGGATGATATTATCTTTGGGTCTTTTGTATAGGACCTTTATGATGTTGAATTATGTTCCATCTATCCCTACTTTGTTGAGAGTTATGTTTTTATCAGAATTGATGCTGTATTTTGTCAAATGCTTTCTCTGCATCTATTGGGAGGATTATATGGTTCTTATCCTGTCTTTTATTAAGTGATGTATCACATTGATTGATTTTTAAATATTGAACTACCCCTGAAGCCCAGGAATATTTCTCACTTGATCAAGGTGAATAATTCTTTTAATGTACTGTTGAATTTTATTTTCTAGTTTGTTGCTGAGAATTTTTGCATCCATGTTTATCAGAGATATTGGCCTGTAATTCTTCTTAGTTGGGTCTTTGTCTCCTTTTAGAATTAAGGTAATGGTGACCTTATTAAATGAGTTTGGAAGTTTTCCTTCCATTTCTACTTTTTGGAACAGTTTGACAGGAATAGGTATTAACTTTTCTTTAAATGTCTTGTATAATGTCCCCTGGAAAGACATCTGGCCTAGGCTTTTTGTTTGTTGGGAGAGTTTTGATTACTGATTCAATTTCATTGCTGTTTATGGGCCAGTTCAAATTTTCTGTTCCTTCCTGTTTCAGTTTTGGTAGTATGTGAGATTCTAGGATTTTTTCCATTTCTTCCATATTGCCCAGTTTTGGGGATGTAATTTTCAAAAGATTCTCTGATAGTTGTTTGTGTTTCTATGGTGTTGGTTGTGATCTCTCATCTTTCATTCATGATTTTATTTCAGTCTTTTTTCTTTTTGGTAAGTCTGGTTAGTGGGTTATCAATTTTATTAATTCTTTCAAAGAACCAACTGATAGTTTCATTGATATGTTCCATTGGGGGTTGTTTTTGTTTCTGTATCATTTATTTCTGCTCTATTCTTTACTATTTTCCTTCTTCTGCTGGCTTTAGGCTTTTTTGCTGTTCCTTTTCCAGCTCCTTTTGGCGTATGGCTATGTTGTATATTTGAGACTTTTCTTGCCTCTTGAAGTAGGCCTGTATTGCTAAATATGTCCCTCTTATGACCACCTATGCTGAATCCCAAACCATTTGGATGGTCATGTTTTCATTTTCATTTGCTTCCATGTATTTATTTATTCTTTAATTTCCTGGTTAACCCATTTATTCTAGCAGTATGTTCTTGAATCTGCATGAATTTGTGGTTCTTTCAAATTTTTTTCTTGTGGTTGACTTCAAATTTCATTGTGTTGTGGTTAGAAAATATGCATATGATCTTAATTTTTTTGTTCTTTTGAGGTCTGATTTGTGACCCAGTATGTGATCTATTCTGGAGAATGTTCCATGCGCAGTCAAAAAGAATGTGTATTCCACTGCTTTAGGGTGAAATGTTCTGAATATATCTTTTAAGGCCATCTGGTCTAGTTTGTCATTCAATGTCATTGTTTCTTTATTTGTTTTCTGCTTATGTATGTCCATTGCTGTAAGTGGGGGTTTAAAAACCTCTATTATATTTGTATTGTTATGAATGAGTTTCTTTATGTTTGTTATTAATTTATTTATATATTTGGGTGTTTCCACGTTAAGTGTATAAATATTTACAAAGGTTAGATCTTGTTGGATACATCCCTTAATTATGATATAGTGTCCTTGTTCATCTCTTGTTATAGTCTTTAGTTTAAAATCTAATTTGTCTGATATAAGTACAGATACTCTGGCTTTCTTTTGATTTCCAGTAGCATGATAAATTCTTCTCCATCTCCTAATTTTCCATCTGCAGGTGTGTGTAGGTCTAAAATGAATGTCCTGTAGGCAACATAAAGATGAGTCTTTGGCACCTGGGTGGCTCAGTTGGTTAAGTGTGCAACTCTTGATCTTGGCTCAGTTCGTGATCTCATGGTTCATGAGATTGAGCTCTGCATCACGCTCTGTGCTGAGAGGGCAGAGCCTGTTTGGAATGCTCTTTCTCTCTCTCTCTCTCTCTCTCTCAAAATAAATAAATAAATAAATAAGCCTAAAAAATAAAAAATATATGGATCCTGTTTCTTATCCGTTCTGTTACCCTATGTGTTGTGATTGAAGCATTTAGTACATTTACATTCAGAATGATTATTGATATGAATTTATTCTTATCGTATTACCTGCAATGTCTGTTTTTTCTGTTCCTTTCTACTCTTTGTTGCTTTTGGTCTTTCTTTTCCACTCAAAGAGTGTCCTTTAATATTTTTTGCAGGGTTGGATTAGTGGTCATGATTCCTTTAGTTTTTGCTTGGGAAATGCTTATCTCTCCTATTCTGAATGAGACTTGCTGGATAAATTATTCTTGGCTGCATATTTTTTCCCATTTAGCACATTGAATATATCATGACATTCCCCTCTGGGCTGCCAAGTTTCTGTGCAGATCTCTGATGCAAATCTGATTTGTCTTCCCTTGTACGTTTTGGACTTCTTTTCCCTTGCTGCTTTCACGAGTCTTTCCTCATTTCTGTATTTTACAAATTGTACTATGTTATGTCTTCATATTGTCCTTTTTGTTGATTTTGATAGGTCTCTGTGCCGCCTGGATTTCAATTCCTTTCCTTCTCCAGATTACAGAAGTTTTCAGCTATAATTTGCTCAAATAAACTTTCTGCCCCATTTTCCCTCTCTTATTTTTCTGGGACTCCTATGATACAAATGTTATTATGCTTTATGGAATTGCTGAGTGTCCTAAGTCTACATTCATGATGTAATATTTTACTTTCCCTCTTTTTTCAACTTCATTATTTTCTATAATTTTATTTCCATGACACTGATTCATTCCTCTGCTTCTTCCATCCTTGTGGTCATTACACTAGTCAGTTTTGTATCTTAGTTATAGCACTTTCTATTTCATCCTGACTAGTTTTTAGCTCTTTTACCTCTGAAGTAAGGGACTCTTTAGTTTGTTTATGCTTTCTCAAGTTCAGCTAGTAATTTTATGATCCTTTTAAATTCTGGTTCAGGTGTATTATTTGTATCTCTTTTGATTATATCACTGGCTGTGAACCTCTTCTTATTCTTTCTTTTGTGATGAATTCCTTTGTCTTGGCATTTTGTATAGATCTCTGTGTTCTTCATGTTAGGAAAGACTGTTACATTCCTGCTCCCCAAAGTAATGGCTATCTTTAGAAGAGGTTATATACTGTCTGGGGCCTGGAGCTTCAGGAAGTGTTTTTGGTGTATGCTGTGTGCACTCTGCTTTTGTGTTTTGGCTGCTCTTTCCCTCAGATCAGTCCTCTACAGAGTTTATCCTTGCCTGCAGTGTGCAGTGTTTGAACCTTGTTTAGTGTGTGGTGAGTTGTAAGTTGCTGTGTTTTGGTCAGCTTGTTAGAAAAGGCTAGATCTTATTTCCCTCAGAGCTGAAGTTTTGCAGCACTATATAATAAGTAGACTTAGTGTGTGTGGGGTTTGTGCTGGTCTTCTGGAGGAGGGGCTAGCTGTTCTTGTTCTCAGAAGGACTTACCTAGTATATATGCATCTGTAGGGTACAGTGGGGTGGGCCTTGGTGCAAGTAGCCCCAGCCTCCACTGAGGGTGCTGTGTCACTGAAGTCTGTCTGTGCTGATGGGTAGGGGGAAAATGGCATCACCCTGCTCTCTCATTCCTGGAGAGGGGAATTGGCACACATCACTGTTCAGGAAGCCCTCACAGAAGACCAAACATTCTCCCTTCGTGTGTTCCAGGCTTATGTCAAAATCCTGCAATCACTCTGTCTGTATCTGAGGTGTTTTCCTGACTAGCAGCACAGTGTTCCTGTGTTTTATCTCAGGTGTGTGGCTGGGTTTCAAAACTCCAAATTGTGGAGACCCAGCTTGGTTGAGACCTGCACTCATCCTCTGGTGAGGATGCACTGTGGCTTGTGCTGGTTTGTCCCAGAAAAGCAGTTGCATGACTGCATGGAGTCTTGGAGTTTATCGTAAAGCACAGTCAAAAGCTGTCTTCCATGTTAGCTGCCTTCAGCAGGTGTCACTGCTACTATGCTAATTAACAAAGTCACTCAGTATTGCCTGTCATCTCTTTTGTCCCCTGAGATGCAGTACCACCTCTCCCAAATGCACTCCAAGAATGAGAACTGTTTCTCCTGATGTAACCCAGGGGATCCTTAGTCCTCACTGTCTGATTCCAGATCTCTGCCCTCTTTCCTCATAAGAGCACTGGTAGGCCCACCAGGCATGACCCTAGTGTGGACTTGTAAAACTTCAGCCTTTGAGCTCTGCTGCTTGGAAAAACTTGTGATAATCAGCCCTTCTCCTTTTCTCAGCCAAAAATTTTGGGAAAGTGTTTTTCTTGTGCAATCCCCTGTGTACTACTCTCTCTCTCTCTCTCTCTGTCTCTCCCTCTTTCTCTGTGGTTAGGGCTCTCTCCCTTCTGCAGCACCTACAATTATTTTCTCCCCAAAATTAACTCTCTGCACTTCTTACCTTCCATGATGTGGCTATTTTTAACACTCTAGATGTATAGTTTGTTCTCTCAGTCCTCAGATAAATTTCTTGGGTGTTCAGAATGATTCAATACTTATCTAGCCGTGCTTGAAGGACAAGGCAAGCATAGGGTTCTCCTACTACTCTACCATATTAATTCCTCATAACATTTCTGTTATTGATGTGAGTATCACATTGATTGGTTTGTAAATATTGAACCAAACTTGCATCTTGGGGACTATATCCCACTTGATTGTGGTGAATGATTATTTTAATGTATTGCTGGATTCTGTTTGCTAATATTATGTTTAGTGTTTATCTATGTTGATCAGATATATTGGCCTGTAGTTCTCTTTTTTCTAGTGTCTTTATCCGATTTTGATATCAGGGTGATACTGGCCTCATGGAATGAATTTGGAAATTTTCCTTCTATTTTTTTGGAATATTCTAAGAATAGGTATTAACTCTTCTTTATATATTTGGTAGAATTAATCTGTGAAGCCATCTGGTCCTGGACTTTTGTTAATTGAGAGTTTTTTGATTCCTGACGCTATCTCCTTACTGGTAGTCTGTTTACATTTTCTATTTCTTCCTAGGAGAGCCTGAGTGGCTCAGTCGGATAAGCATTCATCTTTGGCTCAGGTCATGACCTCATGGTCCATGAGTTTGAGCCCCACGTCAGGCTCTGTGTTGACAGCTCAGAGCCTGGAGCCTGGTTCAGATTCTGTGTCTCCCTCTGTCTCTGCCCTCCCCCCACTGCACTTTCTGTTTGTCTGTATGTCTCTTTCTCAAAAATACACATTAAAAATTTAAATTTTTTATTTCTTCCTGCTTCAAATATGATAGGTTATGTTTCTAGGAATTTATCCATTTCTTCTAGATTGTCTAATTTGCTGGCATATAGTTTTTCATGATATTCTCTTACAATTGTTTTCATTTCTGTAGAGTTGTTATTTGTCCTCTTTAATTTGTGATTTTGAGTCCTCTCTTTCTCTCTCTCTTTGATGAGTCTGATTAGAAGTTTATCATTTTTTTTATCTTTTCAAAGAGCCAACCCCTAGTTTTATTGATCTGTTTTATTGTTCTTTTATTTTCTATATCATTTATTTCTACTCTAATCTTTATTATTCCCTTCCTCTACTTCTTTGGTGTTTTGTTGATTTGCTTTTGCTAGTTCCTTAGGTGTAAAGTTAGATTGTTTACTTGAGATTTTTAATGCTTCTTGAGATAGGCTGTATTGCTATAAACTTCCCTCTTAGAATCACTTTTGTTGCATCCCTATGGTCTTGGACAGTTGTGCTTTCATTTGCATTTGTTTCCATGTAACTTTATTTATTATTTTATTTTCTGGTTGATGTATTCATTGTTTAGTGTCATATTATTTAACTTCCACATATTTTTGGTCTTTACAGACATTTTTTCTTGTGGTTAACTGCTACTTTCATAGTGTTGTGGTCAGAAAAGATGCATGGTTGTGGTTTATATACACAATGGAATACTACGTGGCAATGAGAAAGGATGAAATATGGCCTTTTGTAGCAACGTGGATGGAACTGGAGAGTGTAATGCTAACTGAAATAAGTCATACTGAGAAAGACAGATACCATATGTTTTCACTCTTATGTGGATCCTGAGAAACTTAACAGAAGACCATGGGAGAGGGGAAGGGAAAAAATAGAGAGGGAGAGAGCCAAACCATAAGAGACTCTTAAAAACTGAGAATAAACTGAGGGCTGATGGGGGGTGGGAGGGTGGGGAGGGTGGATGATGGGCATTGAGGAGGGCACCTGTTGGGATGAGCCCTGGGTGTTGTATAGAAACCAATTTGACAATAAATTTCATATTAAAAAAATAAAAAAAGAAAAGATGCATGGTATGATTTTAATCTTCTTGAAATTGTTTAGGCCTTTTTTGGGCTAATATGTGATGTATTCTGGAGAGTGTTTCATGTTCACTTGAATGTGTATTCTGCTGTCTTAGGATGGAATGTTCTGAATGTATCTGTTAAATCCATCTTTTCCAGTGTGTCATTCAAAGCCATTGTTTCCTTGCCGATTTTGTTTCTGCTGGTTATCTGTTCATTGATGTATGTGGAGTGTTAAAGTCCCATACTATTATTATATCACTACCAACTAGTTCATTTGTTTGTTATTAACTGTTCCTGTATGTATGTAGTATGTATGTATGTATGTATGTATGTATTTGAGTGCTTTCATGTTGAGTGCATAAATATTTACCACTATTATATCTTCTTATTGGATTGTCCACTTTATTATTATATAATGTTCTTATTTGTCACTTGTTACAGTCTTTGTTTTAAAATCTAGTTGGTCTGATATACATATTGCTGTCCTGGGTTTCTGTTGTCATCCATTTGCATGATAAATGTTTCTCCATACCCTCACTTCCTTTTTAATGTTTATTTATTCGTTTTGAGGGGGGCAGAGAGAGAGGGAGAGAGTGAATCCAAAGCAGGCTTCGTGCTGTCAGCACAGAGCCCAATATGGGGCTTGATCTCACGAACTGTGAGTTCAAGACCTGAGCTGAAATCAAGACTTGGATGCTTCACCATTTGAGCCACCCAGGTGTCCCATTCCCTCAGTTTCAATATGCAGGAATCTTTAGGTCTAAAATGAGTCTCTACCAGCCAGTATATAGATAGGTCTTGTTTTCCTATCCATTCTGTCACTGTGTGTCTTTTAATTGCAGCATTTAGTCAATTTACATTCAAATAAAGTATTGATAGATATATATTTACTTCCATTTTGTTACTTGTTTTGTAGTTGTTGTTTTTTGCAGCTTTTTCTCTGATCCTTTCTTCTCTTTTTCTCTTTCATGGTTTGCTGATTTTCTTTAGTGATATACTTGGATTTATTTCTCTTTGGTGTTTGCATATGTGTTAGAGGTTTTTGATTTGTGGTTACCATGAGGTTTGTATATAACATCTTCTCCATATATCAGTCTATATGAAATAATGGTCACTTAAATTTGAACCCAGTATTTATTCTTCTCCCTGCCATGTTTCAGGTATATGGTGTCATATTTTACATCTTTTAATTTTGTGAAACCCTTGACTGATTTTTTTGCAAAGATAGTTATTTTACCACTATTATGTTTTCTACTTTTTTACTCTGACTCATAGCCTTTCCTTTCCCTTCAGTGTTTCTACTTTGATATTATTAGTAGGGATGGTTTAGTGGTAATGAACTCCTTTAGTTTTGTCTCTATCTCTCCTTCTGTTCTGAATTATAACCTTGCTATAGAAAGTATTCTTGGCTGGAGATTTTTCCCTTTCAGCACTTTAAAGATACCATGCCTCTTCCTTGTGGCTGGCAAAGTTTCTGCTGAAAAACCCACTGATTGCCTTTTGGGGTTGGTTTTGTATGTAACTGTCTTCTTTTTACTTGTTGTTTTACTTTTTTTTTCATCACTACTTTTTGTCAGTCTGATTACTATGTTTCTTGTTTTGGATTTCTTTTGGTTGACTTTGGGGGGATCTTCATGTCTCCTGGATCTGGGTATCTGTTTTCTTTCCTTAGGTTTTGGAAGTTTTCAGTTATTATTTCTTCAAATACATTTTCTTCCCCCCCCCCCCCATTTTTCTCTCCTCTCCTTATGGGATCCCTATAATGTGAATGTTATTATGCTTGATGGAGTCACTGAGTTCCCTCAGTCTATTCTCATTTTTCATAATTCTTTTTTCTCTCGTTTGTTCAGCTTGAATACTTTCCTTACTTTGTATTCTAGTTTATTAATTCATTTCTCTTCTTCTTCCACCCTATTTATTCCTACAAGTGTATTTTTAATTTAGTTTATTGCATGCTTTATCTCTGATTCATTCTTTTTATGCTTTTTATCTCTTAAGGGTATCACTGATGTCCTCCACTGTTTGCTCAAGTCCAGTGAGTATCCTTTTATTTCCTTATTTTGAGAGAGAGAGAGAGAGAGAGAGAGAGAATGAGTGGGGGAGGGGCAGAGAGAGAGGGAGAGAGAGAAATCCAAGCAGGCTCCATACTGTCAGTGCAGAGCCCAGTGTGGGGCTTGAACACACGAACCTGAAAGATCATGCCCTGAGCCCAAATCAACAGATGGATGCTTAACTGACTGAGCCCCCCAGACACCCCCAGTCAGTATCTTTATGATCATTACTTTAAATCCTCTATCAGGCGTGTTACTTATATCAGTTTCCCTTAAGGTCTCTTACTATGGATTTCTCCTGTTCTTTCATTTGTGACACATTTTTCTGTCTCCTCATTTTTCTAGCTCTCTGTATTGGTCTATGTGTTAAGAATGTCAGCTATGACTCTTGCTTTTGAAGGTAGTGTGTGGAACATGCACTTTTAACAAGATGTTGCCGATCCTCCTCTATAGGGGATGTGCAGCCACTGAGGAGAAATGGGACCACCCCACAAAGTGTGTGTGTGTGTGTGTGTGTGTGTGTGTGCAAGCCAGGGTGCAGTGCCACAAGCTGTGGCCACCAGTCCTCCACCACAGGGACATGCAACTGTTGCAGGGACAAGGGCCAGTTGGGGTCACTCCATAAAGTGCACATGGACAACTGGTTAAAGTAGGGTATTGAAAAAAAAAAGAGCCACAACTAAAAAACAATAAAGTAGGGTGTTTAAGTCTCTTATCATTATTGCATTACCTCTTTGTCCCTTCAATTTTATCAATGTTTGCTTAATATATTTATGTGCTCTGCTATTGTGTGCATATTAATTATAATTTTTAAATATTTTGGATCAGTAACACTTTTATTTTCATATGTTGTTCTTTTATACCTCTAGACAGGTCTCACTTAAATTTTCTTTTGCATAATATATCAACTCCTGCTCACTTTCGGTTTATATGTATATGGAATCTCCTTCAATCACTTCACTGTCAGTTTATGTGTGTGTGACTACAAATATAAAGTGTGTTTCTTCTAGACAGGATATTGTTGGGTCATGCTTTTTAAAAATTTATTATTGAAGGATAGTTGAGATACAATGTTATATTATTTTAAGGTGTATAAACATAGTGATTTGATAATTCTATACATTATTAAATGCTCAGCACAGTAAGTGTAGTCACCATCTGTCACCATATCATGTGACTACAATATTATTTACCATATTCCCTATTCTGTACTTTCACATCCATGAATTATTTATTTTATGCCTACAAGTTTATACTACTTAATACCCTTCACCTATTTTACCCATCCTTCCACCATCCTCCAATATGGAAACCAAAAGTTTGTTCTCTGTATTTAAGAATCTGTTCATTTTTTTTTTGTTTTTCTTTTCTTTTGTTTTGTTTTTTACATTCCATGTATCAGTGAAATCATTCATTATTTGTCCTTCACTAAGCACAATACCTTGTAAGAGGTACTTCCATGTTGTCACAAATGGCAAGATTTCATTCTTTTTTTATGGATGAGTAATAGTCCATCACACACACACACACACACACACACACACACGTACACCTCACATATTCCTTTTTTAAATAACAATAGGGATTTATTATCTTCAATACTAGTGACAGCTTAACAATATATACTTAACAAATCACTTGTTTGGCAAATTTAAAAATGATATTCCTATATAAATATGGAAACACTAATTGTTAAAAAAGGATGGTAATATTTATTTTATATTCCTCATCTGATTTTAATATAAATATCATTTTAAATCCCAGTATAATTAATGTACAGTGTTATGGTAGATTCATGCATGCATGCAATATAGTGATTCAACAATTCTATACATATATATATATATATATATATGTAATGAAATACTCATCATGATAATTGTACTTGTAATCCTCTTCACCTATTTCCCCCTTTCCCCCACTCATTTCACCTCTGGTGACCACCAGTTTGTTCTCTATATTTAAGAGATTATATTTTGATTCTCTCTTTTTCTTTATTCATTTTGTTTCATAATTACACATGTGTGTGAAATCATATGGTATGTGCATCCTCTGACTGACTTATCTTAGCACTGTACCCTCTAGCTACATCCAGGTTGGCAAATGGCAAAATTTCATTCTTCTCTATGGCTGAGTAATATTTCTTTGCATATATACCACATCTTTATCCATTCATCTATTGATGGGCACTTGAGTTGCTTCCATATCTTGGCTATTGTAAATAATGTTGATATAAACATAGGGGTGCATATATCTTTTTGAATTAGTGTTTTTGTATTATTTGGGTAAATACACAGTAGTGAAATTATTGGATCATATGGAAGTTCTATGTTTAATTTTTTCAAGAACTTTCATTAGTGGAAAATGGTGTATGAGATGTCCTTTTTCTCCACATCCTCACCAATACTTGTTGTTTTTATGTTTTTGATTTTAGCCATTTTGAGAGGTATGAGGTTTTGATTTGCATTTTCCTGATGATGAGTGATACTGAGCATCTTATCTTCTGTCTGGTGGCCATATGTAAGTCTTCTTCAGAGAAATTGCCCATATCTTCTGCCTATTTTAATTAAATTATTTGTTTTTTGGGTGTTGATTTTTGTAAGTTCTTTATATATTTTTATATTAACCCCTTATCAGATATCTTTTTTTTTTCAACGTTTTTTATTTATTTTTGGGACAGAGAGAGACAGAGCATGAACGGGAGAGGGGCAGAGAGAGAGGGAGACACAGAATCGGAAACAGGCTCCAGGCTCCGAGCCATCAGCCCAGAGCCTGACGCGGGGCTCGAACTCACGGACCGCGAGATCGTGACCTGGCTGAAGTCGGACGCTCAACCGACTGCGCCACCCAGGCGCCCCTCAGATATCTTTTTATAAATATCTTCTCCCATTAAGTAGGTTGTCTTCTTGTTTTGTTGATTGTTTTGTTTGTTATTCATAAGCCTGTGATTTTTATGTGGCCCCAATAGTTTATTTTTGCTATTTCCTTTACCTTAGGAGAAATATCTAGAAAAATGTTGCTACAACTAATGTTGAAGAGATTAAGGCCTGTGTTCACTTTAAGGATTTTTATGGTATCAGCTCTCACATTTAGGGCCTTAATCCATTTTGAGTTCGTTGTTGGGTATGGTGTAAGAAAGTGGTCCAGCTTGATTACTTTGCATATAGCTGACCAGTTTTTACAGCACCATTTATTGAGGACACTATCTTTTCCTGTTGCATATTCTTGCCTCTTATGTCATAGACTAAGTGACCATGAAATTGTGTGTATATTCTGGGCTCTGTATTCTGTTGTATGGATCTGTGTGTCTTGTGCCACTACTATGCTGCTTTGATTATTACAGATTTAGAATATATCTTGAAATCTGGTATTATGATACCTCCAGTTTGTTTTACTCTCTTCAAGATTACTTTGGCTCATTGGGGTCTTCTGTGGTTCCACACAAATTTTATGATTGTATGTTATAGTTATGAGACAAATCCTGTTGGTATTTTGATAGAGATTGTATTAAATTTGTAAGCTGTTTTGGATAGTATGGATATTGTAACATTTGCTCTGTCAATCTATGAGCATGGAATATCTTTCCATTTGTTTGTGTCATCTTCAATTTCTTTTATCAATATTTGGTAATTTTCAGAGTACAGGTCTGTCACTTCCTTTGTTATGTTTATTCCTAGTTATTTTATTCTTTTTGTTTCAATTATAAATAATATTGTTCCTCTCTTAATTTCTCATTCTGCTACTTCATTATTGGTGTATAGAAACACAAGAGATTTCTGTACATTTATTTTGCATCCTACGACTTTACTGAAATTAACCATTATAGTAGTATTTCACTATAGTATTTAGGGTTTTCTATATAGAGTATCATGTCTTCTGCAGATAGGCACATGTTTACTTCTTCCTTACCAATTTGGATGCCTTTAAATGTT
The DNA here is from genome assembly GCF_023721935.1 of Panthera uncia. Taxonomy (NCBI): domain Eukaryota; kingdom Metazoa; phylum Chordata; class Mammalia; order Carnivora; family Felidae; genus Panthera; species Panthera uncia. The sequence goes on along the minus strand of NC_064817.1, from coordinate 58,749,171 downwards.
TGGTAGAATCTACCTGTGAAACCATCTAATCCTGGACTTGTGTTGTTGGGAGTTTTTTGATTATCGGTTCAATTTAGTTGCTGGTAATTGGTCTGCTCAAATTGTTTTTTTCTTCTTGCTTCACTTTTGGTAAGTTGCATGTTTCTAGGAATTTATCCATTTCTTCTAAGTTGTCCACTTGTTGTCATATAATTTTTCATAATATTCTTTTATGATCCCTTGTGTTTCTGTGGTGTCAGTTTTTATTTCTCCTCTTTCATTTCCTATTGTATTCATTTAAGCATTCTGTCTCTTTTCTTTTGGATGAGTCTGAATAAATGTTTATCAATTTTGTTGATCTTTTCAATGAACCATCTCCTTGTTTTATTTATATGTTCTATTGTGGATTTTTGTTTTTATTTTATTTATTTCTCCTGTAATCATTATTATTTCTTTCCTTTTAATGACTTTGGGATTTGTTGGCCCTTTTCTAACTCTTTTAGGTATAAGGTTAGATCATTTATTTGAGATTTTTCCTTCTTCTTATGGTAGGCCTCTATTGCTATAAACTTCTCTCTTAGAACTGCTTTGGTTGCATCCCAAAGATCTTGAACCATTGTGTTTTAATTTTTATTTATCTCCATGTAGTTTTTTATTTCCTGCTTGAATTCTTAGTTGATCCATTTATTGTTTAGTAACATATAATTTAACCTCGATGTATTTTTTACAGATTTTTTTCTTTAATTTCAGAGAGAGAGAGAGAGAGAGAGAGCATGAGTGGAGAAGAGGGGCAGAAGTCACGAGAGAGAAAGAGAATCTCAAGCGGGCTCTATACCAAGTGTGGAGCCACACGTGGGGCTTAATCCCACAAACCATGAAATCATGACCTGAGCTGAAATCAAGAGTTGGACGCTCAACCAACTAAGCCACCCAGGTGCCCCATCTTGTTTTTATTTCTAGTTTTATAGTGTTGAGGATGGAAAAGATTCATGATATGACTTTAGTATTTTTAATTTGTTGGGACTTGTTTTCTGGCCTAAACTGTGATCTATTCTAGAGAATGTTCCCTATACACTTGAAAAGAAAGTGTATTTGTATATTTTAAGATGGAATGTTTTGAGTATATCTGTTAGATCCATCTGGTCCAATGTGTCATTAAAGCCACTGTTTTCTTGTTGATTTTCTATTTGCATTATATCCATTATTGTAAGTGGAGTTTTAAAGTCTCCCACTATTATTGTATTATTATTGGTTACTTACTTTATGTTTGTTAGTAGCTGCTTTATGTTTTTGGGTGCTTCCATGTTAGGTGAATAAATATTTACAATTGTATGTCTTATTGTTGGATTGTTCACTCTGTGATTATGTAGTTTCTTTCCTTGTCTCTTGTTACAGTGTTTGTTTAAAAATCTATTTTATCCAATATAAGTATTCCTACCCCATCTTTTATTTAAGTTACATGTGTATCATACATGATTTTTATGCCTTCACTTTCAATCTGCATGTGTTTTTAGGTCTGAAATGAGTTGATTGTAGACAGGATATAGATGGATCTTGCTTTTTTATCCATTCTTTCACCCTATGTCTTTTTATTGGAATATTTAGTCCACTTACATTCAAAGTAATTATTGATAGGTTTGCATTTATTGTCATTTTGTTACTAGTTTTATGGTTGTTTTTGTAGTTCTTCTCTTGCTTTGTGGTTTGATGGCTTCCTTTAGAGATATGCTTAGATTCCTTCCTCTTTATTTTTGGATATCCATTATAGGGTTTTGTGTTGTTGTTAGTATTAGCTTTATATATGGTATTCTGTACACACAGAAGTTCATATTAAGTTGATGCCTTCTTAAATTTGAACCCTTCTAAAAGCACTAAATTTTTACTATCTCCCTCATGTTTTATGCATATGGTGTCATGCTTTACATCCTTTTGTTTTGTGAATACTTTGCTGTTTTTAACATTCTCTCCTTATCACTATATTTTTCCATTTTAATTATTATGTGTCTGGGAGTGGACCTTATTGTGTTGATTTTTGGGAGGCTCTCTGTACCTCCTGGATCTGGATGTCTGTTTTCTTCCCCAGATTAGGGAAGTTTTGAGCTTTTATTTCTTCAAATAAATTTTCTTTCCCCTTTTCTTTCTCTTCTCTTTCTGGGATCCATATAATGTGAATATCATTATGCTTGATGATGATGTTGCTGAGTTTTCTTAGTGTATTCTCATTTTTATTATTCTTTTTTTCTTTTTCCTGCTCCATTTAGTTGTGTTTTTGATTATTATGTTTTCCAGATCACTTATTTGTTCTTGTGCTTCTTCTTATCTCCTATTTATTCCCTCTAGTGTATTTTTAATGCCAGTTATTGAGTTCTTCATCTCTGGTTTTTTTTTTTTTTTTTTTTTTTTGGGACAGAGAGAGACAGAGCATGAATGGGGGAGGGGCAGAGAGAGAGGGAGACACAGAATCGGAAACAGGCTCCAGGCTCTGAGCCATCAGCCCAGAGCCTGACGCGGGGCTCGAACTCACGGACCGCGAGATCGTGACCTGGCTGAAGTCGGACGCTTAACCGACTGCGCCACCCAGGCGCCCCTCTGATTGGTTTTTAAAAAGTGTTTTATATCTATTTTGAGGGTCTCACTGAGGTTCTTCACTGTTTTCTCAAGTGTAGTGAATAACTTTATGACCATTACTTTAAATTCTTTATCAGGCATATTATTTATCTCCATTTTGTTTAGCTTCCCTGCTGTGATTTTGTCCTGTTCTTTCATTTAGGATATATTTCTCTGTCTTCTCATCTTGTCTAACTCTCTGTGTCCATTTCTATGTGTTAGGAAAGTCAGCTACATTTCTTGCTCTTGAATGTTGTGGCCTTATGAAGAAGAGGTCCTCTAGTGTCCTGCCATATACTGTTTGTTCCCTGTTTACCCAAAGCTGCCCCTTCAGAGTTGTCGCCTATGTGTGTTGTGTGTGTTCTATTGTTGTGGTTAACCTGCATTTGCCTTCAGTCCAGTCATCTGCACCGATCCTTTGCCTGCTTTGGACAGTGTTTGATCCTTGTGTTGTTAAGGTCCAATCTGGAGCAGCCTTGGGCTTGAGTTGAGTTAGGCCAATTGTTTTTCATAGCTGTAGTCATACCAAACAGCAAGGTACTCTCCCTGTGTTGTCCCCTGCGAGGCTTTCATTGGTGGGCAGGACATGTAGTCAGAGTAGATGTCTGCCCCCAGCCTACTGTTAAGACTACAGTGGAGCTGTGTGTGGTTATGTTCCCCTTTCCACATAAAAAGAGCCACTTTGGGGTGGTGCTGACCACTGTCAGGGCTTCTTACACAATGCCATGCTTGTGGCACTACTTTGGATCTACTCCTGCTAAGTGAAGGTTGGATGGTGCGGATCTGTAGGGGGACACAGATGTAGGGCATGTTGTTAGCAAACCAAGTGATGTGTTTGTGTCAAGGGGAACACAGATGCAGGGCATGTTGTTAGCAAACTGATGTGTTTGTGTCAGTTACTGCAGGTGTCTATGTATCTAGGCTAGGGTGTGTGGAAGGAAAATGCTTCCTGCCAGCTCTTTTGTTCTTGAGAAGTCTCCTAAAGATCTCAGTGCCTCCAGCACACATTCTGAGGTTAATAAATAAATCTCCTTCCCAAATACCCCAGGCCTTTTTCAAACTGCTGCTTCTATGCTAGATCTTGATGGGATTGTTTGTTATTCTGTCTCTTTAGGGGTGTAGACTCAGTTGCTTATCACCCTTTGGCTATCCCAGAGATGAGCACACTTATTTCTAAAGGTGCAGGTGTTAAGCCCCACTACTTGCATAAACTTACATATTTAAGCCCTTCTGATTTTCATAGCCAAATTTTATTGGGAATTTGTCATGCTTGAGGTTCCTGGTGTGGAGTCTGCTCCTTACCTTTCTCATTTCTTGTGGTTTTCCTCCCTCTGCTATACAGTCTCATGGGTCACTTTGGTTCCCAATCTCATCTCTGCCTTTCCTACCATCTTCAGTATGGTCTCTTCTCTACAATTAGCTGTGGAGAGTATGATCCGCAAGTCTTGGGATCATTTTCTGAGTTATTTACACTTATGTAGCTGTTATCTAGGTGTATCTATGGAATGAAGTGAGCTTAGCATCCTACTACTCTTCTCTCTTCCCTGTAAATATATCTCAAATATTCTTTATCCATTCATCTTCCCAGGGACGTGTGGGTTGCTCCCATATCATGGCTATTGTAAATATAGCCTCAATAAACATAGATACATATATATTTCTGAATTAGTGTTTTTATTTCCTTTGGGTGATACCCAGTAGTGGAATTACTGGATCATATGGTATCTATGTCTAATTTTTGTAAGCAATCTTCATACACTTTTCCATAGAGGTTGCACCAATTCACATTGTCTCCAACTATGCACAAGTTTCCCTTTTCTACACATCCTTGCCAACATTTGTTATTTCTTGTCTTCAATACTAGCCATTCTGATTGGTGTCAGAGGATCTCTCATTGTGGTTTTGACTACCATTTCCCTAATGGCTAGAGACGTTGAACATCTTTTCATGTCTGTTGGCCATCTGGGTGTCTCCTTTGGAAAAAAAATGTCTATCCATTTCTTCTGCTCATTTTTAATTGATTTTTTTTTTGTTTTTTTGGGTGTTGAGTTTTATAAATTCTTTATATATTTTCAATTCTACCCTCTTATCAGATATAACATTTGCAAATATGTTCTCCAATATTTCTGTTTTGCTTAATTAATGCTTTTCTTTGCTATGCAAAAGCTTTTTATTTTAGTGTATTGCAAATAGTTTATTTTTGCCTTTGTTTCCCTTGCCTGAAGCAACATATCCAGAAAAATTCTGCTAAGACCAACATTCAAGAGATTACTGCTCATATTTTCTTTTAGGATTCTATGGTCTCAGGTCTCACATTTAGGTCTTTAATCTACCTTGAGTTTATATTTGTGTATTATGTGAGAAAGTGGCCCAGTTTCATTCTTTTGCATGTTACTGTCCAGTTTTCCCAGAAGCATTTATTGAAGAGACTCTTTTTCCCATTGTATACTCTTGTCTAGTTTGTCTTAATTAACCATATAAGCATGGATTTTTCTCTGGGTTCTCTATCTTGTTCCATCAATCTATGTATCTATTTTTGTGCCAGTACCATACCTTTTTGATTACTACAGCACTGTAGTATATTTTGAAATCTGGGATTTTGATACCTCCAGCTTTGTTCTTTTTCTAAAGATTGCTTTTGATATTCAGAGTCATTTTTAGTTCCATACACAATTAGGATTATTAGTTTTAGTTCTGTGACACATACTATAGGTATTTTAACAGAATTTGCATGGAATCTGAAGACTGTTTGGGATAGTATGAACATTTTAACATTATTAATTCTTTCAATCCATGAGCATGGCATATCTTTCCATTTGTTTGTGTTGTCTTCAATTTTTTCATCAATGTCCTATAGTTTTCAAAATATAGCTTTTTCACTGGCTCAATTAAATTTATTCCTGGATATTTTACTCTTTTTGCTACAATTGTAAATTGAATTGATTCCTTAATTTCTCTTTCTTCTACTTTCTTATTAGTGTATAGAAACACAACAGATTTTGATATATTCATTTTATATCCCACAACGTAACAAGATTCATTTGTTCTAATAATTTTTTGTAGAATCTTTAAAGTTTTCTATATATACTATCATGTCATCTGCAAATAGCAACATTTTAAATTCTACTTTACCTATTTAGGTGCCTTTTATTTCTTTTGCATGTCTGATTGTTGTGGCTAGAACCTCCAGTACTATGTTGAATAAAAGTACTAAGAGGGAACTCCTCTGTCTTATTCATGATCTTCTCATGAATTCCATTTTTCACAATTGGGTAAGATGTAACTGTGGGTTTTTCATATGTGGCTTATAATATTTTGAGGTATGTTTCCTTTAACTCCACTTTATTGAGATATTTTTTTCATGAATGAATGTTAAATTTTGTCAAATGATTTTTCTGCACCTATTGAGATGATCATATGGTTTATGTTCTTTCTCATGTTGATGTGATATATCACGATTTGTGAATATTGAATCACCCTTTCGACCCTGGAATAATTCCCACTTGATCTTGGTGAATTATTTTTTTAAGATATTGTTGTATTCGGTTTGCTAATATTTTGTTGAGAATTTTTGCATCTATGTTTATCAGAGATGTTGGCCTGTAGATTTAATCCTTTTTTTGTAGTGTCTTTGTATGGTTTTGGTATCAGGGTAATTCTGACCTTGTTTAATAAATTTGGAAGTTTTTCTTCCTCTTCTATTTTTTGAAATAGTTTGAGTATAATGGATATTAACTCCTCTATAAATGTTTGGTAAAATTCACTTGTGAAGCCATGTATTCATGGACTTTTGTTTGTTGGAAGTTTTTGTTCATTACTACTTCAATTTCATTACTAGCCATTGATCTGTTCAAATTTTTTATTACCTCCTGCTTCAGATATAGAAGATTATGTGTTTCCAAAAATTTATTTCTTATAGGTTGTCCAAATTGTTGGCATATAATTTTCCATACTATTCTTTTATAATTCTTTGTATTTCTGTGGTGTCATTTGTTATTTGTCCTCCTTCATTTCTGATTTTATTTAAGGCTTTCTTTTTTCTATGAGTCTTGCTAAAGGCTTACCTTTTTTATGTTTTCAAAGAACCAACTCTTGGTTTCATTGATCTTTTCTATTTTTTTTTCAGTCTCTACTTCACTTATTCTTTTCTTTAATATTTATTATTTCTTTACTTCTATTGGCTTTGGGCTTTTGTCCTTTTTCTAGTTCCTTAGGTGTAATTTTAGATTATTTGTTTGAGATTATTTCTGTTTCTTAACGTAGGCCTCTATTGCCAAAAATTTCTCTCTTAAACCTTCTTTGTTTTTCTGCATCCGAAAGACTTTGAACCTCTGTGTTTTCATTGTCATTTGTCTTCATTAATTTTTTAAATTTCTTTTTTGATTTCTTTATTGACCCATTGGTTGTTTAGTAACATGTAGTTTAGCTCTCAAGAGTTTTTGCTCTTTTCCATATTTTTCTTGCAATTGATTTCTTGTTTTATACCATTATCTTTGGAAAAGATGTTTGATGTGATTTCAATCTTCATAAATTCAATGAGACTTTTTTTGTGGCCTAACATGTGATCTATCCTGGAGAATGTTCGATGTGCACTTGAAAATATTGTGTATTTTGCTGTTTTGGGATGGAATGTTCTGCATACATCTGTTAGGTCCACCCAATCTACTGTGTAGTTCAAAGTCATTGCCTCCCTGTTGATTTTTGTCTGGATGATATATCCACTGATATAAGTGGGTGTTTAAATCCCCTACTATTATTGTATTACTGTCAACTTTTCCTTTTAAGTCTGTTAATATTTGCTTTGTGTACTAGGTGGTCTTATGTTGGGTGCATAGAAATTTACAATTGTTATAGCCTCTTGGTGGATTGGTGCTTTTATCACTGTGTAATGCACATCTTTGTCTCTTGTTACAGTCTTTGTTTTAAAATCTATTTTGTCTGATATAAGTATTGCTACCCGAGCTTTTTTTCACACCCATTTACATGTAATGTCTTTTTCCATTCCTTCACTTTCAGTTTCTGTGTGTCTTCAGTTCTGAATGGAATCTCTTGTAGGTAGCATATAGATGGGTTATGGTTTTGTTTCTATTCATTCAATCACATTGTCCTTTGATTGGAGCTGGAATATTATTTTGCTAAATTTGTCTGATACATACCTTATTCTAAGTGGCCTATCATATTGTGATTATGTCCTTTGACAAACTGCAGGGAAACGTTATCATATTTCCCCATTGTTGCATGCCAAAATGTGCATTCAGAACTAGGCAGCTGCCTTGCCTACAAATACTGCCCATTTAGACTGCCTCATCTGCTCCCCCTCACCTTCAACTTCTGTGTGCTTACATTGGAATTCCTGACCATGACTTCTTGCCACTGCAAGCCCTTGCCACAATTTCCTTTGACGTTATTACGTTTTCTTCCATCATGTTTCTTCCTGATATTATTATGATCTCTTCCATGATTCTTCCCATCACTATTGTTACTTCTTACAACACACTTCATTTCCATTTTCCTTCTACAACACCAGGAAGACACTTCACAAACACTGTCAATACTTTAATCCAATGAGCTGGAGAAGCCACCTACACACTGGGAATCAGAAATCCTGGACTAGTCATTTGATTTCTAATCATCTGTACCCCCCTTAAATGCTTACTTGATGATATATTCAATTTCAACTAATACAAATTAACAAGAATGTCTTTGCTCCCAGTTTTCCTTCATTTAGATGCCCCACCCAATTTTTGCTCAAATGATCCTCAAGGAGTCATTTTGGAGGCACAAACAGCTCTTGGCCTACAGACGTTTTAACTGCATTATCAAGTCTGGTATAGAAGAAATATCCAATAAATGTGTACAAATTACTGGGTTTCTTGCTGGAGGCTCTGTTGAATGCTTTATATGGGAACCTCTGCCTTTACCTTTTATTGCAGGTCTACATTGCAAGGCTTTCACATCATACATTATTTTTCCCCTAGCCCTCTGATTGGCTTCCCCTGGTCCATGTATTACAATGCACAATTGTCTCCCTTGAACTGTCACTGAACATTTATCCTACATGTTACAAATGCCCTGCTTTTGCTACTATGGCTAGTTACCAATGACCCAAAAGAGCTATGTTCATTCCCTTAGTCCTGGGAATTTCAGTTTTACTAGGATTGACTGGGTTGAGCACTGGTACAATGGCCATAGCCACCCAAACTTGGGTAACTGAGGCTAGTTAACAATTATCAGCTATCTTACCCCAACATGCACAATGGCTACATAAAACCCTGTCCCTTGTGCAACAGGCTTATGGGTCTCTTCCTCAGGACAAGTTCAAACCTACTTACACCAGATAGCCCAATATGTTAACATATTCCACAATGTTACCCAAATCTTTGAATAGACTTCCACAGCCCTTTGAGCTCACTGATCTATTTGTCATGACTGGACCCTACAAGTTAGGGACAATGACTGTAGACTGTATTTGAGACTATTGTCTCTTTAATTATTATAGGAATTGTTATTATAACCTAATTAGATATGTACTTTCTTGGTTAAAATATGCCACATCCTCGAATTTTAATATATCTACTATCCAAACTGATAATATTTTCGCCATTAACTCTGATGCCTCAGCATCACAGGGAGGATTAACGGTGTAAGAGCTTACCAAAAAGCTCTTTTGCTTATACTGTAAGGGTTTGACATTAAGCTTTTGATGTCTGAAGCAACCACTTTAAAGACATTCATCTTGAATAAATACATGGGCACCTACACAACTAGATAAAAAGCCAGGCTTCCCTATTCATGAAATTCCCCTTTGTAGAAAGTTCTGGTTCACCTAAATAAGTGTTTGGCTGACCACTTGCTTTTCACTTCCTGCAGTTTAATTCCCACTGTATGTTTTAAATTCATCTATTAGAACAAGACAGGGATGTCCACACTCACCACTGTTATTTAACATAGTACTAGAAGTCCTAGCCTCAGCAATCAGACAACAAAAAGAAATAAAAAGCATCCAAATCAGCAAGGAAGAAGTGAAAAATTCACTATTTATTGATGACATGATACTCTACATAGAAAAACCAAAAGACTCCACCAAAAAACTGCTAGAACTGATACAAGAACTTACTAAAGGCACAGGATACAAAATCAATGTACAGAAATCTGTTGAATTTATATATGCCAATAATGAAGCGGCAGAAAAAGAAATCAAGGAATCAGTCCCATTAACAATTACACCAGAACCCACAAGATAACTAAGAATACTCTGAAAACTACAGAACACTTATGAAAGAAATTGAAAATAATTCAAAGAAACGGAAAACATTCCATGCCCAAGAATTGGAAGAACAAATATTGTTAAAATGTCAATACTACCCAAAGCAATCTACACATTTAATGCAGTCCTTCTCAAAATAACACCAGCATTTTTCTCAGCTAGAACAAACAATTCTAAAATTTGTATGGAACAAAAAAATAGCCTGAATAGCTAAAGTAATTTTGAAAAAGAAAACCAAAGCTGGAGGCATCACAATTCCAGTCTTCAAGCTGTATTACAAAGCTGTTATCATCAAGACAACACGGTACTGACACAAAAACAGACACATAGATCAATGTAACAGAAGAGACAACCCAGAAATTGACCCACAAATGTATGGCCAACTAACCTTTGACAAAGCAGGAAAGAATATCCAGTGGAAAAAAAGACAGTCTCTTCAACAAATGGTGTTGGGAAAACTGGACAGTGACATGCGAAAGAATGAACTTAAACTACTTTCTTAAACCATGCACAAAAATAAATTCAAAATAAATGAAAGACCTAAATGTGAATCAGGAAACCATCAAAATCCTAGAGGAGAACACAGGCAGCCGTCTCTTTGACCTCGGCTGTAGCAACCCCTTACTAGATATGTCTCTGGAGGCAAGAGAAACAAAAGTAAAAATGAACTGTTGGGACTTCATTAAGATAAAAAGCTTTTGCGAGGAAAGGAAATAATCAACAAAACTAAAAGGGAACCTTCGGAATGGGAGAAGATATTTGCAAATGACACATCCGATAAAGGGTTGGTATCCAAAATCTATAAAGAACTTAAAACTCAATACCCCAAAAAACAAATAACCCAGTTAAAAAATGGGTAGAAGACATGAATAGACATTTTTCCAAGAAGACTTCCACATGGTTTGCAGACACATGAAAAAATGCTCAACATCACTGATCATCAGGAAAATAGAAATCAAAACTATGATGAGTTATCACCTCACACCAGTCAGAGTAGCTAAAATTAACAACAAAGTAAAAAACAGGTTTTGGCAAGGATGTGGAGAATGGGGAACCCTCTTACACTGTTGGTGGGAATGCAAACTGGTGCAGCCACTCTGGAATACAATATGAAGTTTTCTCAAAAAGTTAAAAATATAATAATCCTATGATCCAGCAATGGCACTACTAGGTATTTACCTAAAGGATACAAAAATACTGATTTGAAGAGATACATGCACCCTGATGTTTATAGGAACATTTTGGCAGTAGCCAAATTATGTAAAGAAACCAAATGTACAGAAATTAGTGAATACATAAAGAAGAAGTGGTATAGATATACAATGGAATATTAGCCATCAAAAAGTATGAAATCTTACCATTTGCAATGACGTGGATGGAGTTATAGTATGTTATGCTAAGCAAAATAAGACATTCAAAGAAAGACAAGTACCATATGACTTCACTCATATGTGGAATTTAAGAAATAAAACAAATGAACATGGGGGTAGGGGAAGAGAGGCAAACTGGGAAACAGACTCTTAACTATATAGCGCAAACTGAGGGTTGTTGGAAAGGAGGTGGGTGGAGCAATGGGTTGAATGGGTTGAATGGGTGATGGGTATTAAGGAGGGAAATTGTGTTGTGCACTAGGTGTTGCATGCAGGTAACTAGTCTCTGAATTCTGCACCTGAAACTAATATTACACTGTATGTTTACTATTTGAAATTTAAATACAAATTTGGAAAAAAATAAGGAAACGTTTACTGATAAAATAATAATCACCTGAGATCTCTTCCCCCTATGATGTCTATCATAGCCATGTTAGTGATTTTCCTTGAAATGTCTTGTTATGTATATATTAATAAGTGCTTTTTCTAACCTTGATGGGTTTTTCTCTTACTTTATTTGTAATCTCCCTCACCATGATTATATCCCTACTCTCCTCCTTTCCTAGGTGGATCCTTCCAAATCCTTCCTTATGCTCACATATAAAATATATAAATGGTGGGAATGATTCATTACTATTTTGTTAACAAAATGTAATGCTAGCTTATGTACTTCTCTGTATATACACCCCTAGGTATGTGAAAACTCCTACTCCAAAAATTATTCCACTTATATAGATATTTATATACTACTTCTTTGTGTGTCTCTGGTTGATATACTCCTTACTCATTATATATCTGGTTGATAGTGTAAACAGTATAAGAAAGTTGTACCGGAGGGACAGAATCTTAAAGACACTTTTTTTAAAAAAATGTTGCTGGGTTTTCTGGAATTGTTTCTCTAATCTGTTTACAGGTACTAATTCCTCTATTTTCAGTGATAAAGACCACATTGGAAATCCATGTCAAAAATTAGTAAAAGAGCTGGGGCGCCTGGTTGGCTTAGTCATTTTGTCTCAGATCATGATCTCATGGTTGATGAGATGGAGTCTTGCAACTGGCTCTGCACTGACAGCACAGAGACTGCTTGGGATTTTCTCTTTCTCTCTTTATCTCTTCCCCTTCCCTGTTCACATGTGCATACACTCTCTCTCAAAATAAATAAGTAAACTTAAAAAAAAAGAAAAAGAAAAAAATCTAAGAGCTTCAGTTCTAATCTAATCTGCAAAAATGACCTGAAAGCTTTTGTCTTCCCTGAAGGAAACCCTTATCTTTTTGTAGCTACAAGGTTGTGATTTCTGAAAATCAGAGTGTCATCCTGTGAGTGGCTGAATTACAACACAAATTGGTTCACAGGTTCTCTTCTGCTAAAGTTAGGGAATTAAGTAATGGAACCTTGAGATTTAGAACAGGGACATTTGCATAGATCTCAATGAAGGTGGTGACAATACCCTCAGTCTCTCAATTCGACCGAGCCTTTTTACCAGTAGAAGTGTTACTTGGTGGTGGATTGTGTAACTCTTGTCCTTATCCTCTCAAAGGATTGTGTCTTTATCCTCTCAAAGGAAAGAGTTCAGTGGAGAGACTTGATAGGGAGTTTAAGTAGCAAAGGTTTTTATTTAACAAAAAGCAACAGTACACTCTAGAGATAAAGGAGTGGGTTGACCCAAGGAGAGGTAGCAGTGCTGAGTTTCTCATTGTGTTTTTTATGGGTGTTTATTCAGTCTCCTCCCTCCCATCTTGTTATTATTGCTCCACCCTCAGATCCACCTTGGTTTCCTCCCCTCCAACATTTGCACAACTTTGTGTTAGTCATTTTCCCATAAGCACCTAAGTGCAACCCACGGGAGTGGGGGGGGGGGAACCACAACACCAATACTATAATAACCTCAGGGTAACTAGTAGGTAGGGTCTTTGTTAAATGCACATGTTCCAAAGTTGGAGAAGTCTCTGTATCCTGTATCGTCTCTTATCAGTCTGTGTTAAACTGCAAAAGCAGTTGGTCTAAGGGAGATGGGACAGTCTCTGGGTGGAAATCAGGTGGTCCCTGGCAATTGTCCATCTTTTACGCTTCTTTCTCCCCTCCTGCTCATGTCTGCCTACTGCAACAGAAGGAACATATTTGTCCCTGCCTATGTGTTATTCCCTCTTGACCAGAAAAACCTGTAATGATATTTTCTTAGGTAAATGCCTGGGAGAGACTGCTAGTTCTCCTTAGGACCTGCTCCCACCACTTCCTCTTTGCTTCTAGACCTACATGCTTCTAGACCTATATAACTAGACTCGAGCCTCAGTAGGCCCAATGGGTGAAGCACGAAGTGTGATATATGAGTATGTGTGATATACACTAACGGAGCTGCATTATATTTTTATTTACACAGAAAATTATCTGAAGAATATGTGTGAGAATGTGTTTTAAGGGTGTGGAATCATGATAGTGGTGATGGTAATATAAAGTTGTATCAAATAAAATTGAAAAGCCAAAACTGCCTTGGTATAAAAAAGAGAAAGTAATCCAAAGCATTAGAAAGATTTGGATGTTAGAGTGGATTTATCATATAACACCTGCTCGTCCATCCCAGGAGTGTCCAAGGGACACAACTTTCATCATGATTGTGCAGAATAAACTTGTGAGGGGAACTTTAGCATCCTTGAAAAGCTCTGTGATCACTATTCCCTGTAGGTCAAATGTTACACGGGAAACTGTCACCATCAAACAAGGATCCCTAAACTCAATAGGGAGAATGGGATTTCTGGATTGCTGGGGCCAAGGTGTGGCACTTAATCACCAAAGAGAAGGTGAGCATGGTTAATGTAATGGACAGCACTGCCAAATCAGTAATCAGAATAGCCTGACTTACAGAGACCTACAGCATTAGATAATTGATCATGGAGTCCCCAAAACTGAAATAGATGGGCAGCTTATGAAATTTTTATTTGATCTGTCTGCACAGGAGTGATCTAGGCTTAGTGAACAAAGTCATTAAAACATTGAGGTAGTCCTATGATAAGTTTGCAGACTGGAACCAGTTTACAGATCCAAATGCCTTTTGAAAGAAGGTTGGGGGCATGTTCCATAAAGGAAAAACCCTACTACACTATTAGCAACTTATATTGTTAATATTTCTGCCTACCTTCCCCAAAAGGATATCTTATCATTAATCAGGGGCCTGTGCAGTGGGAAAAGAAAAATAATTAGACTTTTAAGGGATTACTGAACACTGGCTTTGAACTGACAATTCCTGGAGACTTCACTGTGAATCTGCAGCACATAGAGTATGGCTTACGGAGGTCAAGTCATCACTAGAAATTTAGCACAGATCAATCTCTCTGGCTTAGTGAGTACACAAAACCTACCCTGTAGTTATTTCCCCCAGATCCAGAATTCATAATTGGAAAAGACATACTCAGCTACTGGCAGCATCCCTACATTGGTTACCTGACCTGTGTAGTGAGGGGATATTATGGTAAGAAAGACTAAGTGGAAGCCCCTATTACTGTGACTATCTCTAAATATAGTCAGCTAAAAAGAATACATTTCTAGATGGATTTCCAACTTTAGTGTACCATCAAAGACTTGAGAGATGAAAAATTAGTAATTCTCATCACATTCCCATTCAACTGGCCTGTTTGGCTAGTACAGAAGACAGATGAGTCATGAATAATAACAGTAGATCTTATAAGTTTAATCAAGTGGTGGCTCCAAGTGCAGCTTCTATTCTAAATGTGATTTTATTATTTGAACAAATTAATACATTCCCTAAACCTAGTATGCAGTTATTAATCTGTAAAATTATTTTTGTTTATACATTTAACCCTTGAGCAATGCATTGGTTGGGGCACTGAACCCCTGTGCAGTTAAAATTCTTCATATAGCCCTTGACTCCTCCAAAACATAACTAGTAATAGCTTACTGTTTACCAGAGGACCTACAGAGAGCACAAATAGCTGATTAACACATATTTTGTATATGTAATATATAGTATTCTTACAATAAAATAAGCTAAAGAAAATAAAACATTATTAAGAATATCATAAGAAATAGAGTATACATTTACAGTACTATATTGCATTTATTTTTTTTTAAATCCGTGTATAAGTGAAACCATGCAGCCCAAAGCTGTGTTGATCAAGGGCAACTGTAGTTGTTAGTAAAGACCACCAGAAGTAGTTTTCTTTAAGCTGATAGATCCAGAAATATACCTTCACTGTCCTAACTCAGTAATATATCAACTCTCCATACCTATGTCATAATTTAGTCACAGGGACCTAATTGTCTTTCTCTTCCACTGGACACCATGCTGGTCCATTAAATTGATAGTATTGTACTGATTAGACCTGGTTAACAGGGAGTATCACCTACACTAGTTACTTTAGCAAGACACTTCTGTGCCAGAAGGTGGACAGGAAATCTCACAAAAATTCAGCCACTTTCTACCTCAGTAAAATTTCTGGTGGCCACTGGTCTAGAGCACAAGATATACCTTTTAAGATGAAGAATAAGTTTTTTTCATTTACCTCATACCTCATTATCTATGCTACTCTTACCCATTCACAAGTGACTGATTTTGAATGGGGACCAGAAAAAAATGAAGATATTGCAAAAGGTCAAGGCTGCTGTGAAAACTGCATTTCCACTTCTGTCATTTGCTCCAAAAGATATGATGGGGCTTGAAAAGTAAGTGGCATGTAGAGATGATCTTTCAAGCCTTTGGAAACCCCTACAGGTGATTCACAGACTCAGGATTTGGGGCAAAACCAAGTCATCTGTGGAACATTACTCCCCTTTTGAGAAACAATTTTTGGGTTGCTTGCTACTGGGCCTTAGTAGAGACTAAACACTAAACCAGGAGCCAAAAATTTACCATATAACATAATCTGTCCATCATAAACTGGGTACTGTGGGACTCAAGCCATAAAGACAAAGTTGAGGGTCCACAACAACACTCCATTATGTGGAAGTGATATATATGAGATAAGGCTCAGCAGGTTCTTGAGGCACAAGTAAATTGCATGAAGAAGTGGCTCAAATGCCCATAAGATCCGACTTCTGCTACTTTACCTTCATTCTCTCAACCTGAATCTGTGGCCTCTTTGGGAGTTCCCTATGACTGGTTGACTGAGGAAACAAAAATTCTGCTCTATTTTACAGATGGTTCTCCACAATACACATGCATGTCCCAAAAGTGGACACCTGTAGCACTACCAGCCTATTTGGGGATAGCCCTAAAAGACAACAGTGACTCGAAATCCTCCCAATGCACAGAACTTTAAGCAGTGCTCCTACTGTTCACTTTACTTAAAAGGAGAAATGGCTGAGGTTCCTGGGTGGCTCCTCTGTTAAGCGTATGACTTTGGCTCAGGTCAAAATCCCATGGTTTGTGAGTTTGAACCCTGTATCAAGTTCTGTGCTGATAGCTCAGAGCTTCTGGATTCCGTGTCTCCCTCTCTCTGTCCCTACCCACCCCCTCTCAAAAATAAATGAACATTAAAATATTTTTAATAAAAAAAATAAGAAATGGTCAGAGGTAGGAGTGTATAGCAGTTGGTAAGTTGTGGCCAGTAGTGTGACAGGATGGCCTGGAACTTGGAAGAAACACAATTGGAAAATCAGAGATGAGATCTGGGGATGAGAAATGTGGATAGATCTCTCCAAATAAGTACAATATGAAGCTATTAGTGTACTATGTGTATGCTCATCAAAGGGTAACTTTAGCAGACAATGCTTTCACTACTCGGGTGGATAAGATGGCCCATTCTGTAGACATCCATCAGGCTCCTTTACCAGTCATGCCTCTCATTTCCAATGGGCTCATGCACAAAATGGCCATGGTTGCAAGGATGGAGGTTATTGATAGATTTTACAATATATCAACTTTGCTAGGCTGAACTACATTTCCCAGAATTCTGTGTATTGTATGTTTCCCGTTAGGATGGGCCACAAGGAAGATTCTGCCAAGATTTTGGAGATATAACAAAGGCAGCAGGCATATTGTAACATAAACACGTTATTGCTTATCTGTTGACTTAATTCAGGATGAAGCAGCAGCTGAGGCAGTTATGTGTGTATAGCTCCAGGACAAGGGAGCCTTGATTCTACAGGATACTATTGCCACCAAACTCAAAATCACTAAGAATGGACATGGGTTTCAGTCCATCCTGTTGCCTTCCAGTTTGTGTTCATGAGATTACAGCCTTCTCATGATCTTGCCTTTCTTCCTGCCCTGTGGGTTTCAAACACCTGCACTGGATGCAAACACAATATTACAGGGACTACTAGCCCCAATAATTATGTAAGCCAAATCATTATATCTATGTACCTATCTAGCTATCTCTATCATCATCTATATTGCTACTAGTACTACTTCTCATGTTGAAACTTGACTGATATAGTTGTTTGGAAGCCAGGTCCTTCCTCTATGTAGTGTCCTTGATTTGTTCTGGGCCTGCCTGTACCTCTTATCCCCAGTGACATCTGGTGAGCATATTACTCATGTTTTTTTTTAAAAATCATTTGTATTTTATGATGTTTTGACATATTGGGGCCTTGCTGACCAAGGAGAGACTGCCCCTCCCAGGGAAAGCTATTTCCTTTAGATAGCATATTACTCCCCTGTGAGAATGCCTTTTATATGCAAACCAAACAGTCTGGAGCCCATACCAGCCAACTACCTCTTTTATGGAGCTTTCAGTTTAAACCACTATCCCTTTGCCCTAATATAACCTCAGGGACAGGTACCAGGCAATTAGAGAAAGTCCCTATAGCCAGGAGCCTGATGACATTATTCAAATTACCCAACTCTAATCTGCTTACTTTAACTGCTTTGTCTTTCCCACAGAAATTCCAATGAAGACTTGCACCTATGTGTTTCTTTCATTCCTTCTGCCTCCTGACCAACCTTAGTGCATCCCCATGTGGTCATGTGTGGCATACCATGCCACAATTTCTTAAGAATTATAAGTATTAAACTCTTCATTCAAAAGCAATTATCTCCATGTCTGTCATTTCACCATACATGACTCAAATGGACCCCAGTGCTTTATAAGACAGTGGGGCAAAATTGTGGTCAAAATAGAAGGGAATCCACCCAGACAGATTTTTATGACACTCAAAGTGGTGCTATCTACTAAGCATAGTTTATTCACCAACTTTCCAGTTACATGTGAAGATAGGGATTTACTTGGTAATTTCTCTAACCAGCTGATAACT
Organism: Panthera uncia; assembly: GCF_023721935.1. Taxonomy (NCBI): domain Eukaryota; kingdom Metazoa; phylum Chordata; class Mammalia; order Carnivora; family Felidae; genus Panthera; species Panthera uncia. The sequence goes on along the minus strand of NC_064817.1, from coordinate 58,730,741 downwards.
GGTGGCCCCCTACCATAAATGGCAATGTTTGGAGGAGGTGTTGGCTTTATGATAAATACTTAGAAATACATTTTTGAGAGGCAAATTCCATTTATGTGAGAATTCCCAATGGTTGCAATTAAGTTGTAAAATCATATTGAAAATACTGATCTTCAGACAAGTACTCAGCCTTTACATCTTTTGGTCTTCATGGCTACCATGGCAGAACATTCATTCAATTGTTGTATTGATGATGTCATCCATGACAAAATAAGGACACTTGGAAGAGTCATCCTGTAGGTTCAGTATCTATGCAATGGTGTGGAGGAAAGATGTTTTTTAGTAAGCTGTGCTTATTTCCTTTTCTCCATCCATTTGAAGTTAAAACAAAGTTTTACAATTCAGAGATGAGTGACTTATTTCTTGAAGTCCAGATTCAGAATATTTCATCTTCAACTGTCTTTATACAAAAAGTTTTATTAAAGCCACCTGAAATGTACACCAGGGAAGAATTAAATACTGTCAATCAAGCTGGTGAAGATAAGTGTACCTTTGGAACAAGAACATTTTTACAGTCAATGGAAGGACGCCAGTATTTATACTACCTTGAGCTTAAACAGGAATTTTCTGAGAAAGCTGGTACCATTAGGGGACTAATAGAAATGGGAACATTGGATATAGTGTGGAAAAGAGATCTAGGTGAGATGGCAATGCTACAGACAATCCAGCTTCAAAGAGAGGCTCCAGGTTATGGAAACATGAGGCTATCTTTGGAAACAATCCCAGATACTGTAATTTTAGAAGAGCCTTTTAATATTATCTGTAAGATAACCAACTGCAGTGGTAGGAAAATGAAATTGGTTTTGAAGAGGTGTGATACGGATTCTATTCGTTGGTGTGGAAGTTCAGGAAGGTATCTTGGAAAGCTGTCACCAAGTTCATCTCTCTGCTTCACCTTGACACTACTGTCCTTAAAACTGGGCCTACAAGGTGTCTCTGGCATACAGGTAACAGACAAAGTATTAAAAAAAACCTATGTCTGTGATAACCTTGCAAAGATCTGTGTAATACCTTCCACGTTTAAAATGAAAAACTGAAGAAAATTACTAGTGTTATGCTTTCCACAGAGACGTTTTACATACATTTTTCAGCATTAAAATCATCAATAGCAAATATACAGATTATTTTCATTTACTTCCTTTGAGACTGTGAATGCCTGTGATAATTAAACATTTGTTGATTTCAAAAAAAGAGCAATCTGTCGATTTCCATCTTATATTAAGTACACTCTAACATTTCTTGTTTTAGTAAAGCTGCTATTGAGAACATAAAATCTTAGCAGTATATTGATAATTTAAATGATTATTATGGTTTATTTGCCAAGAGTTCAATTTATCATGTCTTATTTTTTTCCTTTCTCCTTTTCAGTCAATAGAGAACTATTGATGACAGTGCTAAATAAAATTCAGGATGACTCTCATTATTTAAACATGTTGACATTTACTACTTGGAAATGACAATATTTTAAAGTTGTATTCGAAATTATTAGGGCTTACATTTTTTTTTACACACTGAACTGGCTCTTTTTCACTTATTTTTCTTGGTAAAATTTTATGAACTTGTGGAGTTATTTTCTTCAGTTGTTATGCCTGCAAGGGCCCTTGTGAATCCTACCTGGATTAGTCAGTTGGTTTTTAACAATTAGTGTAATGGGTTTTCACTTTTATTCGAAGCCAAAATCAGCCTTGTTTATATATGTACATCCACATACACACACCTAAAATGTGCTACTTCCTTTCTTAAGTAGATTTAGTAGGTTTAGTAGGTTTGCAAATTTTGGGATGAGGTTTGGAACTCTGAACTAAAATGGTCACTTCCATAAGTGCAAGAACAGGCATTTGTTCCCACCTCTGTCTCCCACAAAAATATGGATCTCCTAATTACTATTGAGGTTGGTATGATAAAGAGGTGTGCAATAAAAATATTTTATTGCGATCTGTAAAAAAACTTACCCTATCTTTTACTCACATGTCAGTTTTTCGTTAGAAAAATAAAATCATCTCAGACATTAATCATTAACTTTTGAAAATACAAGATCCATACTTCAATGATGATATTTTCCTCGAGTCTCTACCCTTCCACATTGTGTTTCTTTTAATGATTATGCACTAATTTCTTAGTTTAGAAGCAATTCATGAATGCATTATACATAGAAATGACAGAAATTATAAGCCCCCTCCATTTGGTCCTTTAGGCCCAAGAATAGTAATGGACTTTCTCATATTAACTTTTGGTTACTGTTTTATCTACCTCCAGCTTTTCTGACTCACTGAACACACCTGAGTAAATAATACCTTTACTAACTTTGACCCCATTCTCTCTTTTTTGTTGAAGATCTGACTGATCAACATAAGCAGATATACATGAATATATGCATATACACTATACATATACCACACACAAGCGTGTACCCCATGAGCTCCTTGCACACACTTGGACATTAAAATTAGTAGTATAAAGTCATAAAATAACTTGTTTTACCCATGAGGTACAAACATTTATGGAATCCTTGAGTGAAAAGTATTAGGAAATCAAAAACAAGTGATGAATTAAAAGGCAAGATTAAAAACAGGGTCTAGATGGAAAGTTTGAAAGATGGTGGCAGAGTAGAAGAACCCTAGGCTCACCTTGTCCTACAAATACAGATATATAACTATCAAGTCATCCTAAATACACCAGAAACTGACCTGAAGACTGGCACAACAAACTACACAAATAAAGATAAAGAAAATGCCATATCAAAGAAGGTAGAAAGTTTGGAGACTCAGTTTGTGAGAGAAATAGATCATGGCCACTGTGGTGGGGAGGGAGCCACGGTTATGGAGAAGGGTGAGGAACAGACTAGCACATGGCACACAGGAAAAATGAATCCCCATAGCAATTGACTTGGAAAGTGAGAGGGGCTGACTTTCGTGAATTCTTGAAATCAGTGTGGCTTAAAGCCTGGAGTTTTAAAGTTCAGTGGGCTTCACTATGATAGATCCCAGAGGAAATTGCACTGCTGTGGAGAGAGGACAGGCAACTTGTGGATACATGGCATGAAAACAGTGATTTGAAGAGTGGCTGGGGCAGACAGTGGGAAGGTTATTTGTTCTCAGAGCACATCTCAGAGAGACAGCATTCATGGAGAGATCCTTCTTGGAACAAAGGAACTACCAGGAACCATTTCCACCCCCCCCCCAAAACTGTTCCTCAGCATCAGCACAAGGCCACATACAGGAACAAGCATAGCACCTACCTAACTTGCTTATACAAAGCCCCTGTTCCCCATGCTCTGGTGGAACTGCCTTTCTTAGTAACACTTGCCTCAGTCCCAGTGCAGCAGCCCCCCTGCCCCAGAAGACCACCCCCAAACCCATCTTCTGACACAGGATTTATGCTGTGCCTCAGTTCCAGCAGCAGTATTGACAAGTCTCATTTTCACAAACAGACCAGAGAACACCTAGTTAAAACATGCCACATTCAGTCCAGGGACCAAACACTGCCCACAACAGGCAAAAAGAGCATCTGAAGATGACTAGCCTGAAGGATAAAGTGGCCAGAACAAAAGAGCAGAGCATATGAAACACACATTGGTGACACTCCCAGAAGTGCCAGTCCCTAGGGAATGGGACATTATACTGCAGGATACTACAGAACCTCTTCTTCAGAAGGCCATTACCCTCAAGAATAAGAGAGACAGCTGATGTTGCTAACAAACAGAAAAAGGCACAGAGTCTTAGAAAAATGAAAACACAGAGAAATTCATCCCAAATGAAAGAACAAGACAAGGTCACAGCCAGATATCTAAATGGAAAGGATATATGTAACATTCCTGATAGAGAATTTAAAGTAATGACCATAGTGGTGCCTGGATGGGTTCTTTAGAAGAGCATGTGACTCATGACCTCAGGGATGTGAGTTTGAGCTCCACTTTGTAGAGGTTACTTAAAAATTATATTTCTTAAAAATAGTAATGATCATAGGATACTCACTGAACTTGAGAAAAGAATGGAAGACATGAGAAAGACGCTTAACACAGAGAAAAGGAATAACATAGCAGAAATGGAGGGCTCAAGGGGCACCTGTGTGGCTCTGTCAGTTAAGCATCTGACCCTTGATTTCACATCATGTCATGATCTCACAGTTTGTGAGTTTGAACCTTGCATCAGGCTCTTTGCTCTGACAGTGTGAGCCTGCTTGAGATTCTCTCCCTCTCCTTCTCTTTCTCTCTCTCAAAATAAATAAATAAACTTAGAAAAAAGAAATGGAAGGCTCAATAACTGAAATGAGAAATACACTTGAAAGAATGAACAATAGAGTGATATATACATATAAGTGATACAAGGGCTGGTTCAATAATTGCAAATCAATGTGATACATCACATTAATAAAAGAAAGGATAAGAACCATATGATCCTGTCAATAGATGCAGAAAAACATTTGACAAAATACAGCATCCTTTCTTAAGAATCCTCAAGAAAGTTGGGATAGAAGGAACACACTTTAACGTCATCAAAGCCATAGATGAAAGGCCCACAGCTAATATCCTCAATGGGGAAAAATTAGAGCTTTCCCCCTGAGATCAGGAACACAACAGGGATGCCCACTCTCACCACTGTTATTTAACATAGTGTAGGAAGTCCCAACCTCAGCAATCAGACAACAAGATGAAATAAAAGGCATCCAAATTGACAAAGAAGAAGTCAAACTTTCACTTTTTGCAGATGACATGCTATTCTACACGGAAAACCCAAAAGACTCCAGCAAAAAGCTGCTAGAAGTGATAAATGAATTCAGCAAAGTTGCAGGATATAAAATCAATGAACAGAAATCAATTGTATTTCTAAACACCATTATGAAGCAACAGAAAAAGAAATCAAGAAATCAATCCCACTTACAATTGCACCAAGAACCATTAAATGCCTAGGAATAAACCTAACCAAAAATGTTAAATATCTGTATGGTGAAAACTATAGAAAACTTATGAAAGAAATTGAAGAAGACACAAAGAAATGGAAAAATATTCAATGCTCATGTACTGTGAGAACAAATATTGTTAAAATATCAATACTACCAAAAGCAATCTACACATTCAGTGCAATCCCAGACAAAATTGCACGGACATTCTTCTCAAAGCTAGAACAAACAATCCTAAAATTTGTATGGAAGCACAAAAGACCCCGCATAGCCAAAGTAGTGTTGAAAACAAAACAAAACAAAACAAAACGGAAGGCATCACAACCCCGGACATTAGTCTCTACCACATAGCTATAATCATCAAGACAGTACAGTATTGATACAAAAACAGACACATAGTCCAATGGAATAGAATAGAGAACCCACAAATGTATGGCCAACTAATATTTGACAAAGCAGGAAAGAGCATCCAATGGACAAAAGACAGTCTCTAGCAAATGGTGCTGAGAGAACTGGACAACAGCATGCAGAAGAATGGAACTGGACCACTTTCTTACACCATTCACAAAAGTAAGCTCAAAGTGGATGAAAGACCTAAATGTAAGACAGGAAACCATTAAAATACTAGAGGAGAAAACAGGCAACAACCTCTCTGAACTCAGACACAGCAATTTCTTACTTCACACGTCTCCAAAGGGAAGGGAAATAAAAACAAAAAGGAGCTACTGGGACGTCATCAAGATAAAAAGCTTCTGCACTACAAAGGAAACAATCAATAAAACTAAAAGGTAAACTTTGTAATGGGAGAAGATATTTGCAAATGACATATTGGATAAAGGGCTAGTATCCAAAAATCTGTAAAGAACTTATGAAACTCAACACTTGAAAAACAAATAATCCAGTGAAGAAATGGGCAGAAGACATGAGAAGACACTTTTCCAAAGAAAACATCCAGATGGCCAACAGTCACATGAAAAGATGCTCAACATCACTCCTCATCAGGGAAATACAAATCAAAACCACACTGAGATACCACCTCACACCAGAGTGGCAAAAATTAACAACTCAGGAAACAAAAGATGTTGGCAAGGATGTGGAGAAACGGGAACCCTCTTGCACTGTTGGCGGGAATGCAAACTGGTGCAGCTGCTCTGGAAAACAGTGTGGAGATTCCTCAAAAAAATTAAAAATAGACATATCCTACAACCCAGCAATAGCCCTACTAGGAATTTATCCAAAGGATACAGGAGTGTTAATTCATAGGTGCACATGTACCCCAATGTTTATAGCAGCACTTTCAACAACAGCCAAATTATGGAAAGAACCCATCAACTGACGAATGGGTAAAGAAGATGTGGTTTCTATATGCAATGGAATACTACTTGGCAATGAGAAAGAATGAAATCATGCCATTTGCAACTGGAAGGTATTATGCTAAGTGAAATAAGTCAGTCAGAAAAAAGACAGATATCATATGTTGTCAATCATATGTGGAACTTGAGAAATTTAACAGAAGACCATGGGGGAAGGGAAGGGGAAAAAGTAGTTTCAAACAGAAGGAGGCAAACCATAAGAAACTCTTAAATACAGAGAAAAAACTGAAGGTTGATGGGGGGCCAGGGGAAAATGGGTGATGGACATGGATGAGGGCACTTGTTAGCATGACCACTGGCTGTTGTATGTTAGTGATGAATCATGGGAATCTACCCCCAAAACCAAGAGCACACTGTATACAGTATAAGTTAGGTAACTTGACAATAAATTATATTAAAATAAATAAATAAATAAATAAATAAAATATTTAAAAAATATATTCTAAGGAAAAATTAAACAAAAAAATAAAGGCGAGCCAAGGCTGAAAACACAAATTGGGTCTGACCATATGCCCTAAATACCTGTGACCTTGGCCTTGCTGAGATATTATAAACAGGTTGCCTCAGAACAGACTGAGGCCTCTGATGAGTTTGTTTGTAGTTTTGGTTGTTTTTATTTTTAATATTTCATATTTGTGACCAAATTTTGGAAACCAGAAGCTTTTACATGAGAAATGGATTCCCAACTTGTTAGAAACATCCAAAGAACTGGCAACCTTGGGCCTGTCCGTCTCCCTGGCATATTACTGGTGTGTATTTGAGGATGTGCATTTTCTGGGAACAGGGTCTGTGTTTCCATCAGATCTCTGAGGGTGTCCATGGCCCCTCCAAAAATTAGAGCCACAGTTGAGGAAGAATATTAAATGACATGGAAATTGTGCACAAAATAATAAGTGGGAAAAGGTACAGAGGAATAACTATATGAAGACATTTTAAAAAACACATATATTTATAGAAAACAGTTACCTCTGGGCAATGTGGTTAAAGGTGATGTTAATTTTCTAAAAAGAAAGAAAGAAAAAAGAAAATAGAAAGATCTTACATAAGCCACCAAACTTTACACCACAAAAAACTAGAAACCGAAGAACATACTAAGCCCAAAGTTAGCAGAAGGAAGGAAATGACAAAGATCACAGCAGAAATAAATAAAATAGAGACTAGAAAAACAATAGAAACCATCAATGAGATTAAAAGCTTTTCAAAAAGATAAAATATATAAACCTTTACCTAAACAAGATTTACACAAGAAGACAAAAGAAATAAAATCATAAATAAAAGAGGAGATATTACCACTGATATATTTCTGATCTTACAAAAATACAAAGCATTATAATAGACTACCATGAACAACTGTATGCCAACAAATTGAATAACATAGGAGAAATAAATAAATTACTCAAAACAAACAAGTTACCAAGACTGAATAAGGAAGTCTTTACACCTGTCAGAATTGATAAAAATTTTAAAAAAGGAATAACAAGTGTCGGTGAAGTGTGAAGAAAAAGGAACCCTTGTACCCTCTTGTTGTGAATGTGAATTGGTGCTGTCACTGTGGAGAACAGGATGAGTGTCCCTCAAAAAATTAAAAAAAGAATTACCATATGATCAGTATTTCCACTACTGGGTATTTACTCTAATAATATGAAAATATATATGCACCACTATGTTTGTAATAAGATATGGAAGCAACCCAATTGTCCATTTATAGATGAATGGATAAAGAAGGTGAAATATATATCATAAATATAAACATTACTCAGACATAAAAAAATTAATGAAAAGTTGCCATTTACAACAACATAGATGGAACCAGAGAGTATAATTCTATGTGAAATAAGTCAGTCAGAGGGCTGCTAAATCAGACACTGGCTGTTTAGCCTGCTTTGCCCCAAGTTCCATGTCCCTGAGCTCTAGCATGACTGCCATTCTTTGTCAAATCTACATAAGTCCCAGTGTGGTGAGTCATTTTCCCAGAAGACCAGTGCTTGTCCCTGCCACACAAGGTCTCTAAAGTTTAGATTTTAAAAGTCAGCACCTTGGCTGGGATACACCCCAATGTGCAGTACATTGCTCCAGGCAGGCACAAAACCTGGAAACAGACAGCAAGAAAACAGTGATCTGAAAAATGCCTGGGATACAGGAGAAGTAATTCACTCTTCTGGGAGTGCTTCCTTGAGAACAGCAAGCACAGAGACACCTCTCCAGGGACAGAGGAACTGGCTGGCACCTGTTCTCTCACCTGCTTCACAGGATAAATGAACTTCAGGAAACAGCACATCACCAACACTGAATGCCTAACCTGCATACAAGTCCTTCTCCCCTGTGCACTGCTGGTACTGCCTTTCTTGGGCAAGTGTTCATAAGGACCAGCACAGTGAACCCTTTCCCAGAAGACAAGCAGAAACCTCACAGGTACCCCATCTACTAATGATAGAGTTCTGTAAGGCTAGTGGAAGTACCACCAATTCTCATTTAACAAGAAGACCAGAGCACACCTATTTAAAATTTGCCACACTCTGACCAAGGTCCAAATTCTGCCCATTGCAGGCAAGGAAAATCTCTACAGAAGATTGACCTGAGGGTTAAAGCAGCCAAAACACAGCAGCAGAGGGCCTGCAGCCCATATCACTGACACTCACTGAAGTGTCAGGCCCTGGACACTATATGATCTCTTCATAAAGCCACTACTCTCAGAAGAAGGAAGTGAAGCAGGCTTTTCTAACACAGAGAAGAATACAGAAAATCCCAAGATGGGAGAATTCATCCAAAAAGAAAGAAGAAAATGTCACAACCAGAGATCTAATTGAAACAGATATAAGTAATATGCCTGATGGAGAATTTAAAGCAACAATTATAAGGATACTCTCTGGGCTTGAGAAAAGCATGGAAGACATCAGGGAGACCCTTTCTGCAGAGACAAAAGAGTTAAAAAATAATCAGGAAGAAATGAAAAATGCAATAACAGAGATACGAAACAGACTGGATGAGTGAACACAAGAATGGAAGAAGTAGAGGAACAAGTGACATAGAAAATAAAATAATGAAATATAATGAAGCTGAAAAAAAGAGAGAGAAGAATGATGGATCATGAGAGCAGACTTAGGGAAGTCAGTGACTCCATAAAATATAATAACATTCATACCACAGGGCTTCCAAAAGAAGAAGAGAGGGAAAAAGGAGAAGAAGTTTTATTTGAGGAAATAATAGCTAATAAATTCCCTAATCTGGGGAAGGAAACAGACATCCATATCAAGGAGGCACAGAAAACTCCCATAAAAATCAACAAAGCAGGCAAACACCAAGACATATTATAGTTACATTTACAAAATATGGAGATAAAGAAAAAATTCTAAAAGCAGCAAGACAAACAAGTCCCTAACTTACAAGGGAAGAAAAATGAGTTTAGCAGCAGATATCTCCACAGAAACTTGGCAAGTGAGAGGGGAGTGGCATGATATAGTCAATGTGCTGAATGGAAATAATTTGTATCTGATAATACTCTATGCATCAAGGCTATCATTCAGAATAGAAGTAATGATAACGACTTTCCCAGACAAAGAAAACTAAATGAGTCCATGAGCACTAAACCAGCCCTGCAAGAAATATTAAGGGAACTCTTTAAGTGGGAAAGACCAAAAGCAACAAAAACTGGAAAGAAACAGAAAATCGCCAGAAAAAATGACAAAACAGGTAATAAAATGGTACTCAATATATATCTATCAATAATTACTCTGGATGTAAATGGCCTAAATGCTCCAAACAAAAGAGAAAGGGTGTCAAAATTGATTTAAAAAAAGAAAAAAAAAAAAAAGAAAAACAAGACCCAACTATATGCTGCCTACAAGAGACTCATTTTAGACCTAAAGACACCTTCAGATTGAAAGTAAAGGGATGGAGAAACACTTATCATGGAAATAGACATCAAAATAAAAAAAAAGGTGGAGTAGCAACACTTATAACAGACAAACTAGATTTTAAGCCAAAGAATGTAATAAGAAATGAAAATGGGCATTATATCATAATAAATGGGTCTAGTCAATAAGAAGATCCAACACTGTAAATATTTATGCCCCAACATGATAGCACCCAAATACATACAGCAAATAATAACAAATATAAAGGAACTCATTGATATTAATATTATATAGTAGGGGACTTTAACACCTCACTTACATCAAAGAACATATCACCCAAGCAGAAAATCAATAAGGAAACAATAGCTTTTAATGACACAATGAAGCATGTCATAGACTCTAGCTCTAAAGTTATCTTTTGTCTAGCAAAAGAGCAGATGCAGGATTAAAACGAGAGATGGCTAATGTCCGGGAAAAAGACAAGAGCCCTGAATAAGGGTCCTTTCCCCATATTTATTCTGATCAGATGGCTTGCAAACATTATGGGAATGTACAAAGAGACAAAGAAACTAGGAACATTAACTTGGGGACATGAGGGGGAAAAGGGGATTTTGAAGATATACAGTGTTTGGGGTTTGGGTCAATATAAAGCAAAATCCAGGTGCCGGGCAGATGGGTAGATGGTTGTTAACAACAGACAGGAGGTATCGTGTCTGTTTATTTTTGCCAGCCTAGAGGATGAAAGAGGGGGAATAACCTCAGGTTTAACAAGGCACCTTTTCTTTTGTTAATCATCTCTGCTCTGGGCTGCATTGCCTACAGCACAGTGGTCCATAGTCCAATTCACCAATTTACCTAACCTGGCCTTATTCTCCTATGAAAGCAGCTTTCTGCTATAGTACTAAATTTTGGGTGCTTTCACCTTGAATATCTAATCTTGTTATTCCTATGTATTGGGCACCTTTGCACCGTTTCTATTTCAGGCCTTTGCCTCTCCCTCTCTATTTTGGGGTGCCTTTGCACCTCCCTACTCCTGACACTATTGTGCCTCCCTATTCTCGGGATGCCTCTGCACACCCCTATTCTTGGAGTGCCAATCTGGTTACCCAAACTCAGGTGTGAGCATTTTAGGACTTTGTATTTCTTTATGCCTTGTTAACCCGTTGGTGTAAGCCCGGGGGGTTCCTAAGCTTATCCCCCACAGAAGTAGATAGACTTAACAGATATATTCAGAAAATTCCATCCTAAAGCAGTATAATACACATTCTTTTCGACGGCACATGACAGTTTCCCAAGTATGTAACACATTAAGTCAAAACTCAACCCTCAACAATTACAAAAAGATTGACATCATACCATGCATCTTTTCTGACCACAATGCTATGAAACTTAAAGTCAACCACAAGAAAAAACTTGGAAAGACCATAAAGACATGAGTCTAAGAACATACTACTAAAGAATAAATGGGACAACCAGGAAATAAAAGTAGAAATAAAAAGTACATATCAACAAATGAAAAGGAAAACACAAGAGTCAAAAAGATTTGGGATATAGCAAAAGTGGTCATAAGAGGAAACTATAAGAGGAAACTATATAGCAATAGAGGCCTATCTTAATCAGCAAGAAAAATCTCAAATAGGTAACTAACTTCACACCAAAAGGAGCTAGAAAAAGAACAACAAATGAAGCCTAATACCAGCAGAATAAGGGGAATAATAAAGATTAGAGCAGAAATAAATGATTAAAAAAAAAGTAGAAGAGTTCTATGACATCAGGACCTGGTTCCTTGAAACAAATTAATAAAATTGATAAACCTTTAGCTACTCTTCAAAAAGAAAACAGAAAGGACCCAAATAAGTAAAATCACAAATGAGAGAAGAGAAATCACAACCAACACCACAGAAATACAATTATAAAAGAATACTATAAAAATTTGGATGCCAACAAATTGGGAAATATGGAAGAAATGAATATATTCCTAGAAACTTATAACTTACAAAACTGAAGCAGGAAAAAATAAAAAAAACTTGAACTTACCAGTAACCAGGAAAGAAATGGAATAAGTAATCAAAAATTTTCCAACAAACAATATCCAGGGCCAGATGGCTTCACAGAATTCTACTAAACATTTAAAGAAGAGTTAATACCTATTCTTCCCAAACTCTTCCAAAAAATAGAAATGGAAGTAAAAGTTACAAACTCATTCTACAAGGCCAGCATCACACCTATTCCAAAACCAAAGACTCCACTAAAAGGGAACTACAGACCAATATTCCTTATGAACATGGATGCACAAATTCTGAACAAAATACTAGCAAGTTTAATTCAGCAGTACATTAAAAGAATCATTGACCACGATCAAGTGGGAATTATTTCTGTGTTGCAAGCATTGTTCAGTATTCCCAAATCAATCAATGGGACACCACATTAATAGAAGAAAGGATAAGAACTATATGGTCTTCTCAATGGATGCAGAAAAAGCATCTGACAAAGTACAACATCCATTCTTTTTATTTATTTATTTATTTATTTATTTATTTATTTTTAAGTAGGCTCCACGTCCAATGTGAGGCTGGAACTCACAACCCTGGGATCAAGGGTCAGATGCCCTACTGACTGAGGCACCCAGCTGCCCTGGTATCCTTTCCTGATAAAAAAAAATCTCAACAAAGTAGGGATAGATGGAACATACCTCAACATCATAAAGGCCATATATGAAAGACCCACAGCTAATATCATCCTCAATGGGGAAAAATTGAGAGCTATTACTCTATGGTCAGGAACAAGACAGGGATGTCCATGATCACCACTGTTATTTAGCATAGTTCTGGAAGAACTAACCTCAGCAGTCAGACAACAAAAAGAAAAAAAAGCATCCAAATCAATAAAGAAGAAATCAACCTTTTGCTATTTGCAGATAACATGGTACTCTATAAAGAAAACCCATAACATTCCACCAAAAATTTGCCAGAACTGATGCACAAATTCAGTAAAGTCACAGGATATAGAATAAATGCATAGAAACCTCTTGCCATTCTATAAACCAATAAAGATTCAGCAGAAAGAGAAATCAAGGTATCAGTCCCATTTACAATTGCACCAGAAACAATAAGATACCTAGGAAGAAACAAAACCAAAGATGTAGAATATCTGTATTCCAAAAACTAGAAAACATTGAGGAAAGTAATTGAAGATGACACAAAGAAATGTAAAAATATTTCATGCTCATGGGTTGGAAGAACAAATATTGTTAAAATGTCTACATTACTCAAAGCAATCTATACACTTAATTCAATCCCTATTAAAATACCACCAGCATTTTTCACAGGGATAGAAAAAAAAGTTCTCAAATTTATATTGAACCACAAAATATCCCAAATACCCAAAGTAATCTTGAAAAAGAAAAACAAGATGGAGGAATCATAGTTCTGGACACCAAGTTATATTACAAAGCTGCAGTCAGTGATCAAGTCATTATGATACTGAAGAAGCTATACCTGGCTAACAGACACATGAAAAAATGTTCAAATCGCTCATCATCAGGAAAGGACAAATCAAAAACACAATGAGATACCTCACAATTGTCAGAATGGCTAAAATTAACAACACAGGAAACAACAGATGTTGGCGAGGATATGGAGACAGGGGAATCCTTTTACACTGTTGGTGAGAATGAAAACTGGTGCACCCACTCTGGAAAACAGTATGGAGTTTCCTCAAAAAGTTAAAAATACAATACCCTATGATGCAGCAATTACACTACTAGGTATTTACCCAAAGGATACAAAAATACTGATTCGAATGGGCACATCCACACCGAAGCTTACTGCAACACTATCAACAATAGCCAAATTATGGAAAAAGCCCAAATGTCCAATAACTAATGAATGGAAAGAAGAGTTCGTATGTGTATGTATACATACACACAATGGAATATTACTCAGTCATCAAAAAAAGAATGAAATCTTTCCATTTGCAATGACGTGGATAGAACTAGAATGTATTATGCTAAGCAAAATAAGTCAGTCAGAGAAGGACAAATACCATATGAGTTCACTTATATGTGGAATTTAAGAAACCAAACAGATGAACATAGGGGGGAAAAAGGAGAGAGGTGGGAGGCTGGGTGACTCAGTCAGTTAAGCATCTGACTTGGCTTGGGTCATGATCTCACAGTTCATGGGTTCGAGCCCCGCATCACACTCTGCACTGTCAGTGCAGAGCCTGCTTGGGATTCCCTCTCTCTCTCTCTTTCTCTCTCGCACTTTCTCTCTCTCTGCCCCTACACCCTTGCACTCTCTTTATCTCTCAAAATGAATAAATAAACTTAAAAGAAAAGAAAAAAATGGAAGAGATTTTCCTAAAAAAGCGAGACAAAAAGAGAAGCAAAGCATAAAACACACTCTTATATATAGAAAACAAACTGAGGTTTGCTGGAGAAGAGGCAGGCAGGGGGATGGCTCAAATGGGTGATCAGTATTAAGGAGGGTACTTGTTATGATGAGCATTGAGTGTCATATATAAGTGATGAGTCACTAAATTCTACTCCTGACACTAATATTACACTATATATTAACTAACTGGAATTTAAATAAACTTGAAACAAAAAATAAAACAAAACAATGTCTGTAAACAGAGATTATTATATTATTATATAATAATTAAGGGAACAAACCAACAAGAAGATATAAGAGTTGTAAATATTTATGCACCCAACAAAGAGTGCCAAAATACATAAAACAGTGTTAAAAAAGACCCTAAAGGAACTTTTCAATAGTAATACAATCATAGTAGAGGACTTTAACACCCTACTTACCTTGATAGGCCTATCATTGAAACAGAAAATAAACAAAGGAACAGTGGTTTTGATGACACATTGGACCAGATGGATTTAACAGATACATTCAGAACATTCCATACTAAAACAGTAGAAGTCCTAGCCACAGCAGACAACAGAAAGAAACAAAAAGCATCCAGAACAGTAAGGAAGAAGTACAACTTTCACTATTTACAGATGACATGATACTCTATATAGAAAATATGAAAGACTCTACCAAAAACGGCTACAACTGATAAACAAATTCAGTAAAGTTGCAGGATACAAAATCCATGTGCAGAAATCTGTTGCATTTCTATATAGCAATAATGAAATAGCAGAAAGATAAATTAAGGAATCCATCCCAATTACAATTTCACCAAAAAAACATAAGATACCTAGGAACAAACCTAACCAAATAAGTGAAAGACCTGTATTCTGAAAACTATTAAGTATTGATGAAAGAAATTGAGGAGAACACAAAGAAATGGAAAGACACTCCATACTTATGGATTGGAAGGACAAATATTGGGAATATGTCGATTCTACCCAAAGCAACCAACAAATTCAATGCAATCCCTATCAAAATAACATCAGCTTTCTTCACAGAGCTAGAACAAACAATCCTACAATTTTTATGGAACCAGAAAAGACCCCACATAGCAGAAGCACTTTTGAAAAAGAAAATCAAAGTTGGAGGCATCACAATTCCAGACTTCAAGTAATATTACAATGTTGTAGTAATCAGAACTGTATGGTAGTGGCACAAAAACAGACACATAGATCAGTAGAACAGAACAGAAATCCCAGAAATGAACCCCCAGCTACATACATGGTCACGTAATCTTCGACAAAGTAGAAAAGAATATCCGATGGGAAAAAGACAGGCTCTTCAACAAATGGTGCTGGGAAACTGGACAACAAAATATAAAAGAATGACATGCTTTCTTACACCATACACAAAAATAAATTCAAAATGGATGAAAGACCTATATGTGAGACCTGAAACAATAAAAATCCTTGAGAACACAGGCAGGGACTTCTTTGACATCAGACTTAGCAACTTCTCACAAGATATGTATCCTGAGGCATTGGAAACAAAAGCAAAAATAAACTATTGGAACTTCATCAAAATAAAAAAGTTGTGTTTTTTTTTTTACAGCAAAGGAAGAAATCAGCAAAACTAAAAGGCAACCTTACAAAATGGGAGAAGGCATTTGCAAAGGAAATATCTTATAAATGGTTAATATGTAAAATATATAAAGAACTGATAAAACTCAACACCCAAAAAAATGAACAATCCAATTTAAAAAATCAGCAGAAGATGAGAATAGACATTTTTCCAAGGAAAACATACAGATGGCCAACAGACACATGAAAAGATGCTCAACATCACTCTTCATCTGGGACATACAAATGAAAACTACAATGAGGTATCACTTCACACCTGTCGGCTAAAATCTACAACATAAGAAATAAGAGGTGTTGGTAAGGATGTGGAGAAAGGGGAACCCACTACACTATTGGTGGGAATGCAAACTGGTGCAGCCACTTGGAAAACAATATGGAGATTCTTCAAAAAGTTGAAGATAGGGGCACCTGGGTGGCTCAGTTCATTGAGCATCTGACTTTGGCTCAGGTCATGATCTCCTGGTTTGTGAGTTCAGGCCCCACATCAGGCTCAGAACCTGGAGCCTGCTTCAGATTCTGTTCTCCCTCTGTCTTTGCCTCCCCATCCCGGTTCACACTCTCTTTCTCTCTCTCAAAAATAGATAAACATTAAAAAGTTGAAGATAGAACTACCCTACTATACAGCAATTGCACTACTAGGTATTTACCCAAAGAATACAAAGATACCAATGCATGCACCCCAATAATTATAGCAACAATTTCTACAATAGCAAACTTTATGGATATAGTCCAAGTGTCCCTTGACTGATGAATGAATAAAAAATATATGGTAAATATATAGAGATACATACGATGGAATATTAATCATAGATAAGCACAAATTATTGCCATTTGCAATGATGTGGATGGAGCTAGAGAGTATTATGCTAAGCAAAATAAGTTAGTCAGTAAAAGACAAATATCATATGATTTCACTCATGTGGAATTTAAGAAACAAAATAAATGATTATGGGGGAGGGGAAGGGAGGGGCAAACCAAGAAACAGACTCTTAACTATAGTGAACACATTGATGGTTACCAGAGTGGTAGGGGTTGGGTTAAATAGGCGATGAGAAGGAGTGCACTTGTTGTGATGAGCACTGGGTATTGTATGTAAGTGTTGAATCACTAAATTGTAAACCTGAAACTAGTATTACACTGTATATTAACTAAATGGAATTTAAATTAAAAGGTTTTTAAAAAGTATGAACACCAGAAGTAAAATTTGAATCCATTTTGAGGACACAACTTTAGCCTCCCAAAACAACCACAAATATCTTGGGGAATAAGTAAAGTCAAAATTATTTGATAAAATATTATTTTGACTAAATAATATCTACCTGAGAGGTAGTAAGTCTGAGTGATCAAGAGCACAAATTCTGAAAGCTCATTATCTTGGTCCAAATTTTGTGGTCAGTTATAACATTCTAGGGCACTGTGACAAAAAGCACTGTGATAAACACTTCATGAGCATTATATCATTTACTTTTTAAAAATCTAATGAAGAATTTTTGATGTCCAAATGTTAAA
The DNA here is from genome assembly GCF_023721935.1 of Panthera uncia. Lineage (NCBI taxonomy): Eukaryota > Metazoa > Chordata > Mammalia > Carnivora > Felidae > Panthera > Panthera uncia. The sequence continues at coordinate 58,713,060 of NC_064817.1, read as the reverse complement.
GATGATACAATTGATGCTAAAAATATTAAATTTATCGATATATGTGACTGACATTAAGGAGATGAGTGTCTAGAAGCAAAATAGAATAAAAGGAGTATTAGGGTCAGACTTACCAGAATTAGGTGGAAGTACCAGTAGGAGAGTGAAATTTAAAAAAATAATTCAAAAATTATAGTCCCATATTTTCTCCCCTCAACATTATACAATATAGTCATGACATTTTTGAACTATAACGTCTAAATTGAACTTGAAATACAGTTTTTATATATGACTAAGGCATACTACATACTACATTACATACAGCATATGCTATTAAAATTAGAGTTAGGTACTCGCTTTAAGTGCCAGGAAACACGAAATAAAATAGCCTAAGTAAAATAGAAAATTCTTGGTTTTTTTCTCAAGCAAAAGAATCCACAAGAAAATAGCCCAGAAATAGTATGGTGATTCCTTATTCGTCTATGATTCAGATCCCTTCTGTCTTGTTCTGCCAACTGAAACACCTGGTTCCACCATGAAATCCAACATGACTGCTTAAGCCCTATTCATCATGTCTACATTCCATCTCTTCCAGGGGTAAAAGATGAACCGGGGTATGTCTTCTATCTTTAAAGACACCTCTGCCAAAAAAAATAATTCTATGCTCATATTTAGATGTAAAGTAACCTAGGAAATGTAATTTTTATTGAGTAGCCATGTGTCTAACTTAAAAACCAGAGATTCTCTATTACTAAAAGAAGAAGGAGGAGTTGAGGAGAAGAATGGATATTTACTAATAATTAGCAGTCTTTGACAAAATTGCCATCATCCACATTTTTATGATTAATTCTCAAATCTATTTGCTCCTCTTAAATTTTTCCTCCCAACACTAGACTAGAATGACAGAAGTATGTCATCAAAAGAAATAAACTCAGACTAGAAACTAACCACATTGTGTTTGCACATTGTGTTTTGGTTGAAACAGATTCCTGTGTTGGTTTCTTATCATTTATCTGAGATTCTCTTTTGGACCTCATCAAATATACATATGGACAAGCAGTGGCCTAGGATCAAGAAGACCTTGATCTTTTCTTTTTTTTTTTTTTACACTTGCTCTTCTAATTGATCACCTTTATGACATTAAGCAAATCAACTATTTTGAACTTCATATTTCTCACATATAAAATTGGAGTTGTAGGGGCGCCTTGGTGGCTCAGTCAGCTGAGCGTCCAACTTTGGTTCAGGTCATGATCTCATGGTTCGTGAGTTCGAGCTCCATGTCAGGCTCTGTACTGAAAACTCAGAGACTGGAGCCTGCTTCGGATTCTCCATTTCCCTCTATCTGCCCCTCTCCCACTCATTCTGTCTCTCTTTTAAAAATAAATAAAAACATTAATTTTTTTTAACTTGGAGTTGTGTTTTGTGCCCGGCTATTTCAATCCACTTCATGGATGTTGTGAAAATTAAGTGAGATAACGAATGCAAAAGTACTCTTTGAACTATATAGCCCAAATGTAAGGGATTGGAATAAGTACTCTTTGTGTGTGTGTGTGTGTGTGTGTGTGTGTGTGTGTGTGTGTGTTGGTGTGTTTGTGTTTATTTTATTTATAATAAATTCAAGTTAACCTATAGTGTAGTATTGTGAAATAAGGACTCTTAAAAATATTTATTTTGAGAGAGAGAGAGAGAGCAGAGGAGGGGCAGAGAGAGAAAGAGGGAGAGAGAGAATCCCAAGCAGGCTCCATGCCATCAGCATAGAGCCCAATGCAGGGCCCAATCCCAAGAGCTGTGAGATCATGACTTGAGCTGAAACCCAGAGTAGGACCCTTAACCAACTGAGCCACCAAGGCATCCAAGTACTCTTTTAATGCCTATAACAAAGTACCTTATTTGTTCATTTTACAAAAGCCCCTGCATTAGTAGGAATACAGAGCTACATATGACACAGGACATACCTTGAAATGTATAAAGTCACCTTCATTTTGCAATTATTCCTAGCATCTTCAAGCAACCAACAGCAGTGTTCATCTAAGTGAAATTTCCTGGTGTAGGAAGGCCCTAACAAATATGTCTCTGCCGTTAGCAATATTGCTTATGTGTCTTGGCATTTTCAGTTACTACAAGTGGACTGTCTAGGTAACAGCTTGGATTTTAAATATTTGTAATCAAAACATAAGAGTCCCTGAAAATCACAGGGCATTTGTTGAGGGTGGCCACTGCAATTCCCTCTAATTTATCAAATACACAAATAGACATCAATCGCTATTGACAATAAATTTTGCAATTCAAGGTCTCTTAGCCATGTTTTATATACAATTTTTTAAATGTTTCAAAAATATGTTCTTACATTTGCTATGTTATTCTTAACTATGGGAAAAGTAATTTTCTGAATAAACACATTCTTCAGCTTGGCCTTTTGGCACAGAGTGCTATTCAAATGAAAATATCTTTTAGGCCCTATGGATGCTAGTGACATAACACACTTTTATCAATCTGATTTGGAAATGTATTGAATGGATGTTTGCTCTGCAGATTTTTATTTGTCTCATTATAGCCCACTCGATTAACTTTATCAACCACCAAAATAACCAGATTTCACAGTATTTGGGGGGATCAAATTTCAAAATTGTTAAAATTTATACTTGTATTTTCCATATAGCATGGATATTCATTTGACTAAGTTTGTTTTTGTACAACCCAGGCCAATCTGTCTGAGTAATCTATTCTAGCCCACTAAAACTGCCATTTGGTTGTTTCAGTTAAATTTTTATTGAAGTTTAATTAACATACAATGTTACATTAGCATCAGGTGTACAATACAATGGTTCAACAACTCTATACATTTCCAGTGGTCATCACAATAAGTGTGCTCTTAATTCCCTTTATCTATCTTATCTACCCCATATGCACCTCCCCTCTGGCCACCACCAGTTTGTTCTCTGTATTTAAGAGTCTGGGTTTTGTTTGTTGTTTGTTTGTCTCTTCTGTTCTTTCTTTGTTAATTTGTTTTGTTTCTTAAGTTCCACATATGAGTGAAATAATATTGTATTTTCTTTGTCTGGCTTATTTCACTTAGCATCATACCCTCTAGGTCCATCCATGTTGTTGTAAATGGCAAGATATTAATCATTTTTATGGCTGAGTAATATTGCATTGTGTGTGTGTGTGTGTGTGTGTGTGTGTGTGTGTATAACATCTTCTTTACCCATTCATCTATTGATTGACATTTGAGTTGCTTCCATATCTTGGCTATTGTGAATAATGCTGCAATAAACATAGTGATGCATATTACTTTTCAAATTACTGTGTTAATTTCCTTTGGGTAAATACTCGGTAGTGGAATAACTGAATCATATGAAAATTCTATTTTTAATTTTTTGAGGAACCTTCATACTATTTGCCAACAGTAAATTAGGGTTCCCTTTTCTCCACATCCTTACCAACACTTACTTCCTGTCTTCTTTATTCTAGCGATTCTGACAGGTGTAGGTTAATATCTCACTGTGATTTTGATGTGGGTTTACCTGATGATGAGTGGTGTTGAGCATCTTTCATGTGTCTGTTGGTCATTTGTATATATATTTTTGGAAAAATGTCTATTCAGATCCTCTGCTTATTTTTTTAATTGTATTATTTGTATTAATTAATTTTCATATTATAAAACAAGCTCTGAACTATTTCATATTAGGTTATAGATGACTTTTAAGAGATTCTTTATTTTAATAGATAATGCTTTTGAATTACAGAAATGGCATGACAATGCCATCGCCTTACATAGATTCCTAGATTTTATTCAAATTATGGATTTATTTCATTTTTACCACTTACTCTACTTTCCCCAAAATGTGAGGCTTTACTAGTAAAGCCTCTATTGAAGAATACATATGAAATCAAGAGCTTGAAGACTTCTACTTCCTCCTCGTTTTCCCTTGCATATAAGAGTTCACTTCCTTTTGAAAGCCATAATGATGAGGGCTGATAGAGAAATAATGTCAAGTTTTCTCCACCATCTTATCTCAAAAGAAACAGGAGATATATCTCCTTTTGACATTGGTAACTTGGTCCAATTAAATTACTCTCTGGCCCAAGATTATATAGCTGGTGTTTGAAATTTATGTCTGATGATTTCAAGCCTTATATTCTTTTGACTAAAGTATGGACTAAACTCTGAAAGTACTGGAAGAAAAAGAAGGGGAAAGAAATGGGGAGGAAAGGGAAAGAGAGAGAGAGAACAAATTCAAAGTGCCATTCTAGGACCCAGAAGTGGCTTTAAAAGCTTAAATGTTAGAGGACCATAAGGCTGCTTATTCCTCAATCCATGTCCTTACTTTCAGACCTCTTAGTCACTGTCTTGCTCTACAAACCATAATCGCAATTAGTTTTCCTCTGGCCTTGCTGAATGTTCTGCTCCAGGTAACAGTAGTAGCAACAAGTGATTTGGAACAAAAAGAACTTTCAATCCCACTATTAAAAAAGATGGAGAATTGACGCAGGGAAAGAGGATCCCAATACAGTGTGTTTTTATGGGAGGAGAGAATAGGTAATAGTTAAAGCAAAGGGATGATCAAGTTGAAAGTCTGATCAATAACCCTAACCATCCATAACAAACATACACACAAAAGCAGATATAGATGATAGATGAAAGATGAAAGATGAAAGATAGATGATACATACATACATACATACATGACGAATAGAGTCAAACAGACCGTGAAGAGTTTTCATTACCCATGCAGATTTAGTAAATGAATGGTTTCAATAAGAACAAGTGGTATAATGCCACTTCAATGAACCTTTACAGTATTGAAAAACTGTAGTCTCATTTGAATTTAAACATTATATTTATACCTTTCTTTTAATGAAAAATTTTCTCAAGTGTTTTAAAATCATTCTTTTTAAAACCTTACTGTATCTTACTGAAATTCTTATGTATTTTTAAGGCACCCGTTCCTACTAATGGTTGGGTTTTGCACTGTAAATATAAGACAATTATTTTATTTTTCAATTTATGCCCTATATTTGTATAAGGAAATGAAAAAAAGACACTTGATTTTATTCCTTGAACAGATGCGTGTGATGTAGATAGGTAATGCTAAGTTTAAGCTCATTGGTTATATGACCCACTAATCATTTTC
>NC_064817.1:58689848-58707446 GCF_023721935.1 Panthera uncia | reverse complement strand
CAGGAGGTAGTAGAGGAAGGAGGGTTGAGAGGACAGCCAGTGTGCCACGTCACGACCATTTATATGCACAGGCTGGGGTGGGCAGAAGGACAATAACCAGCGGATTCGTATAGGCATCGTCAAAGATGCGATCCGTGCACCCAAGAATTGGGGGACAGGATACGGATATCACACGTTCTGGCCTCTTGACAGGTTTGGAAAGTTTCGTCATTCCCGGGCACACTGGCACCAACCTCAATCAGCCACCGTGAGCAGGCCCAGACCCACCAATCTGATCGCAGCCCCAAGCCCTGGTCTTCTCACTTGCTGCTCAGACTTCTGAGGGTGGGATTTCCTGCCTCTGTGGGCGTATTTCCGGGGAGGGACCACAAATGCTGTGGTGCTAAAGACCGTTTGGCAGGGCCAGTTATGCTTTGCTCCAGCTTTCTCTGCCCTTCAGTGGCCTTCCTCTTTGCTCCTTCAGCTATGATCTTTAGGGCTTTTCACAGGAGAGCAAAAAAAAAAAAAAAAAAAAGAATGGTTTCACTTTGCGATATGTATTGCTCAGTTTCTCTCGCCCCTAGGGGGCAGTGTTGTACCATGTGGTCATTTTTCAGGCCTCTGCCCCCCCGCCCTTTTACTTTGAAAAAACTTGGAAAGTCTTTTTAAAAAACAACAGGGCCTTGTTTTTGTACCTGTGCAGTTTAGCCAAGGACAGAATCAGCCTGTATACAAAGTTTGAGGGCCCCAGTGAAAATGTGCAGCCCTGTGACAAAACTCTTCTACCTTTCAAGTTGCCTTTCTTATATTGTTGCCCAGGTTCCTCGGCAACCTGAATTTCTGAGTTTCTTAGTCTCTTAAGTCCTCTGCCTATTCACTTTCCCAGACACCTAGTGGTTACCAGTTGAGGAGGGGAAGCATGGTACTGGGGGTTCTTAATTAAAGGGTTCAATGATACATACAGTCCGGGTGATGAAAATTCTGGGGATGGATGATACTGGTGATGGCTGTACAACAATGTGAACTTCCTGATGGAACCAATCGATGTTCATTTAAACATGCTTAACATGGTAAATTTTATGTGATGGATATTTTACCACCACAAAAGCGAGAAAAAACGTCTTCCAGGTAAAGGTGACTTAGCACAGAGTTTGTTCTAAATAAGTAGTTGCACAAACAGGTGGCAATGAAATACAGATGTCAAATAAGACTTGAAGGAACCGGTGGGTAAAAATATCAAAAAGGTATGTTGTCCCTGTTGCCTTGCTTGATCAGGTTTCTGCTCACATTCCCTCATTGTTTCATTTCCTTTCTCCCTGTCAGGTACCTTTTGCCACAGCCACTGTGCTGCTCTGGGCTGAAATAGTGCTCCTGGATATACATGTGTGCACGTGTCTGTGCCTGCACAGGACTCTTGGGACAAGCACATTTATTGACAGTCATGATTCCATCTCTGTGGATGGCCTCACACATACATCCTGTGGTTTTCTTCCCACTCCTTTTTGTGGTTTGGGTTTTTTCCTTCTTGAGTCAGACAGATGAAGCTTCAGTTATCCTGGTAACCAGTTTTTTTTTTTTTTTTTTTTTAATTTAAACATCTCAACGTCTGATCACAGAAAGAGGGGGTGATGGAGACACAAGCTTTCTCTTCCGTTTGGAACTTAGGCTGGGCTGGCGCCTGAGGCTGAGTCACTCAGTGAGGTTGAGTGGAGGAATGTTGCCATGACAACAGAATGGCTCACCCCCTTCCAGCACACAGGCCCCTCTCCTTGCCTCTCCCTGTCTGCTAGATCTCTTCTGAGAATGGGAATGTGCTTTGGCTAGGAGAGAAGGGATAGATGTATAGCAGAAGATGCAAGGAGAGAGATGTAATGTTGGGATGCCCTCAGAAGGACCTGGGGGAGGGAACACAGCCCCCCCCCCCCCAAGCATCCTGCAAAACACTGAGATTCTAGGAGGCTATGAATGCTATGAAAGCACAGTGGCTCTAATGTGTTTCTGTGATTTTCTCCAGCTCTACAGGATGCTACAGCATTTTCGGAAGCCAAGCTGCACAGCTCAGGCCCTGGAAAATGGGGTCTGTGTTATTAAAGGAGAATGGAGCCTGGCATCAGTTGGAGAGGACAATGACAGACTTGAGAAGGACCTGTTCACCTCAGTGACAGCTCTCATGAGTTACTCTGCTCTGTGTGTCTGTCTGGTCTGCTCTTCCTTCTGTGCTCCGCTTTGGGGTCCATTTATGGGACGTAAAATGTTGTCCTAGTTAAAGGAGAAGACAAGGGAAGGATGCCCCCTCCTCCTCTAACATGGACTGATTGGAAGGTGGACAGAGGAGGAGCCTGTGGGGATTGTGAGCTGGGATCACAGATTCACCAGTGCTCCTCAGACCACAAGAGCACAGTGGAAAATTTATTCTCTCTGACTGATGTGATCTTCATGATTGTTCACTCTCAGGACTGCATAGAAAAGGAGCAAAATCCCCACTAAATGCATTGTTGATCTGGTAAGGGTGGTCTGATCTTATATGTGACTGGTCTAGTTGAGGAAATGCTTAGATTCCCAGATTTCCACTGTACCTGCCTACTTGCCTCCAAGGTGGGGAAGGTGTATGTGTGGTTTACAAGTCTCCTGGGTGATGCTGGAAGGGGGGTTTTGTGAAATACTTATGTTGCTCACAGTGTCCTCGAGCATTTCTGAGGGAAGGAGGACTCTTCTCTCCCTGGTCTACCTGATGAAGTGACATGCACCAACTGTGCATATGGCTGGTGAAATTTGCTTTTTCCTCCCTCTCCTCTTGGCCTGGACCTGGTGTTCCCTGGCTGACCCAACCTCAGCTCACCTGTGCTGGCATCTGTAGACACCTCTGATTTTTGGTCTCAGCCTCAATCCACACCCTGGGCAGGGCTGCTGCGCCACAGCCTCAGCTTCAGGGTCACCTAGTCACTTGCCTACTTACTCTTCCTTAGGTCTCTTTCATGAACCCCTCCGTGTGTGACTCACTTACTTTCCACATTTGCCACCCCAGGAATGCAGCCCCTGGGTTGTGACAGCACAGCAGGAGCCCAGGTTCAGCTCCAGAAAGCTAAGTTCCTCAACTTCAGCCATCCCTCTGCCCAAAGAGGCTGCTGGATCATCCTGCAAAGTGAATTCCTCTGAATCCCAAACATGAATGGGTGCAAAATCCTCCCCTCTGCTTCTCTGATATATCTCACGTGTCCTCTTTCATAGAGGAGAGTCAGAACTGACAGCCTTACCTCCACCTGCCACCTCCTCTGTGTGTCTTCTACCCCTCTAAGGCTGGGACAGAACAATCTTCTGTAGCATGACTTTCATGCTGACAAAACTCCCCATAGTATATCCAGATCCCAAATTGAAAACTTTAAGACTTTTAGTTAACTGTTAAAGAAACATAAAGGAGAGTGGAAAACCAAACATCCTTGTTGCATCGTCAGCACAGAAAATCTATAAAAGTAAACTCAGAGTTCAAAGACAGACACCATGTTTTAAAAGGGTCCTAGGAGATGCTTGTCAGCAATTGTAACATCAGTACCCAGAGAGCTTCAATCCTAAGTCCTCTGCTCCCACCAGCACCTGGATACTCGACAGCAGAGATGAACTTACCCAAAGCTTGTGATGTCTTCAAGGAGTTCTGGGGCAAATCTGGGTGAGTCTTCCTAGGTGACTAGTCCAGGAGTATCTTGGAGGTTTGGCAACGTTTTTTCCAGTCTCCTATTTACCACATAATCAATTGAAAGATCAGCACAGAGAATGGCTCCATAGTTTAATCCTTCAAAGGAAATATTTCTCTCATTACATGACTGGAAAACAAAATGAAAGCATGTCAGTCCTCATTATAAAACCCCTGAAATGAAAATGTTTCCTTGAGAACTTTTCATTCTGGGAACAATGCCTTCAGTGACCTTCCTGCTGGAGTTACAATACAGGTTCCTGGCTCAGTCCTAATCAGGGCAATTTCTCCCTACCTAGTTCCTATAGGTGTGCTCCCATCAAGACAAGACAGGTGGGAACACTCTGGCGTCCAGCAGCTCTTCTCGGGCTCCTGATTCTCCCACAGGCAGTCGCTCACACATGCAAAGCAATGATCTACCAAACTCATTTTGAGAACTCTTGGTTCTCAAAGTGCCTTCTTCTGGCACCAAGGATGAAACAACCCACAGAGAGAGTGTAGATGGGAAGGGCCCTGTTAAAAGCCCTGTGGAATAGCGAGTGAGCAATAAACACTGACAAGGAACACAGTGGCCACTGGGGTTGCAAGAACATCACCCAAAGAGTAAATTTTCAAATAGGCCAAAATACAAATTAGAAGAAAGGGAGGGAGGGACATTTTCAAAAATAAGGCAATTGTCACATGTAACAGAGGCATCTGAGAGGTACAGTAAGTTGCAGACAGGACATCATCATAAGGGTTCACTGGTGGCCTTGACAAATCAGTTTTCATTTTGGGGGACAGGCTGATAGAAGCTGGATTGAAGAGGCTAGCAAAGAAAATGGTTACAGAACAAGGGAAGATTGCTGTTTGCAGCATCAGGGAAATGTGGCAGTGCCTCAGAAAGTAATTGGATAAGGGATGGCTTTACGTTTTACTTACCCTTGTATCCGGGTGAGAAATAGGAGCGTGCTCATAGATAACAGAATGATCAAGAAATAAACAAGTGACAATTCAGGATCATTGCTAAGGCCTACCCCTCCTCCAAAAGATGGGCAGAGGATCCAGGTGAAGGGCCTGGCTTCAAGTGGGATCAGGTACCATATTCCACAGGGGTAGCAGATACAGGTACAGATCCCATGTTGCTGTGAATGGTGAGAGTTCCTACCTGGTAGCTTTTCTTCTTTTTTTCTCTTAATGTATTAGCATGGAACATCTTGAGAAGCGTGGGTTCTCCAGCTCTGAAGGCTACTACAGGTAGTGGAGAGAGAAGATACAGGTGTGGAGTAAGCAGAGTTTGTTCTTTATTGGGGTGTACCAGGAGAGGAGAGAGGAAGGTGCAAGGAGCAAAAAGACCAGTGTCTGAAGGGGAGAATTTATAGCCCTGGATAAGCTGGGGAAGGTGCGGTCTGGTGGAACGTGAAGTAGCCGTGGGTCCGTGGATTGGAGTCCCCCAAAGGGCTGAATTTTGTGAATGTAGTGGCCTTAGAAGGAGGGAGCTGGAGAAGCCGGGCAACGTGTTCGGTGTGGTAAGAGAGGGTAATGGTAGACAGCCACACCAGGGAGGGGAGTGGAGTTTCCTGTTGCCCAGGGCAGGTCCGTGGGCAGCGGTATGCTAGGGTTGGGGAGAAGAACATCCCTGAAGATGGAAAGATCCGGGAGTGGCTGGGTCACCTTTCAGAGCGGTTAGGAGCCCGGGAGGCGGCAGAGGAGTGAGGGTTGAGATGAGGACAGCACGTGTGCCGCGGAACAAGCGTGTTTACAGGTCGGGGTGGGCAGTAGGACAATGACCGGAGGATTCGTACAGGTGCCGCACGCGAGGCGGTGGGGAGGCTTCGAAAGTCAGGCGCCAAGATCCCGACATCACCGGTCCAAGCGTTTAGACCGGTTCGAGAAATTTTAGCGGACGCGTGACGAAGGTTGGAACCGACGTCACTGAACTGCATGCGCCGGCCTAGAGCCCACCAACCGAAATCACATCCCGCGACACCGCCCCCGTGACCCTTCCGGAGGACGGAACTTCCTGTAGCTGTTGTTTTGGTTCCGAATGTGGAACTAAGCAAGGTTTTCGTGGTGGGGAGACGGTTTGGTAGGGCCACGTTGGTAGATTCTCTTCCTTTCTTGGGTCCTCAATGTCATCCCCGTTGGTTTCCTCAAGTACTACATTTAAGGATTTTCGCGCAAAATATGTTGGGAAGATCGACTTTTTGAGGGTTTTTTCCTTTGGTTTCTCTGGCCTGCAGGTGGCAATGTTGCTCCGTTATGCTCTCTTACTCGCCTTCCTTCCCTCCCCCCCCCCCCCCCCCCCCTCCTTGTTTGAAAAAACCGGCATCATCCCTTTGCTAGAACAAGGCAGCTAACTGTTCTTTGCGATTCAGGGAGTTAGGGTTGCTGGGCTTTTTTTTTGCCCTTTTCTGTAAGGGCCTTCTTAAAAACACACCCCCTTTAACAAAATCGTTTTGCTATTTAAGTTGGCTGCTTTTTTAGTTGGGCTTCCTACGTTGCTTAGTAACTGTTGTTTCCGCGTCCTTAAAGGGGCTTGTGTTTGCCCAGTTTTTTTGAGTTTTACGAGCCTTTATTAATATATTGTTGTTAAACTAGTTAATCCCTTTGAGAGAAATTGGAGCACAGAGAAAATATAAATGTATTTATAATATATAATGAAGTCATTATATAATAAAACAACCTATACCGCAGTACCATCATGCAGTAAGAATGAATAGTATTTTGTGAAAGACTCCCTCGAGGGTTTTCATTCAAAAGGTGCCTTTTAGGGGCGCCTGGGTGGCTCAGTCGGTTAAGCGGCCGACTTTGGCTCAGGTCATGATCTCGCGGTCAGTGAGTTCGAGCCCCGCGTTGGGCTCTGTGCTGACCGCTCGGAGCCTGGAGCCTGTTTCAGATTCTGTGTCTCCCTCTCTCTCTTACCCTCCCCCGTTCATGCTCTGTCTCTCTCTGTCTCAAAAATAAATAAACGTTAAAAAAATTTTTAAAAAAACACAAAAGGTGCCTTTTAAATATATGAAGTTTCATTTTTACAGCATAATTTCAGCCTCCTTTTTAAATTCAGTTGTACATTTTCAAAAATCGTTTTCATATTTTTAGTCATTTCACGGAAAAATAACGTGGACTGCGGACATAGTGCAACATGTTGAAATTTTTTGTAAATATAGAGTTCCAAATATAATTACCTATTATCCACGTCCAACCACCACATCTCACCCTGATGACGACAGTAGCTGTGGTGCGGGCTTTTGTGCTTTGTCATCCTTAGCACTGCGAGGTAGGTGTACCTTGCACTTAGTGTGTGCTCAATAAATACTGTGAAATTGTAGAAGTTATTTTCTGCTTATTTTTCTTTACATATAGAAAATCAGTGTTTTCCCAGCCTTGGATTATAATATAGCAACAGTTTTCTACATGATTTTTATCATTTGGTCCTTTGCTCTCACCATTTGTCTATATAATCAACATTTGTCAAAAATCAGTTTTTCTGACCTCAGCGTAGGTCAGTTGACTTATTGAAGGCCATTTAGCTTCCTGTTGACAGAGTCAGGACAGAGCCCTAGTCTTTACAGTTTCAAGGTTTTTTTCCTTTCTTCCATTATAATCTCAATGTAGTTTAAGAGATTAAGATGTAGCACAGAATTGCCTGGGTAGATATGGTGCATTTTTTAAAAGGTTTTTTAAAACTTATTTTGGGAGAGAGAGAGAGAGCAGGCCAACGGGGTAGGGGTAGAGAGAAGGGGGGCGGGAGAGAGAATCCCAAGCAGGCTCTGCACTGTCAGCTTGGAGCCCAGTGTGCGACTCAAACCCACGAGCCATAAGATCATGACCTGAGCCGAACCCAAGAGTTGGATGCTTAACTGACTGAGCCACCCAGGCGCCCTGAGGTGGTGCATCTTTTATTATTGCTCCATGTTTTCAAATCCTGTCAATATATTGGGTGTCTTTCCAGAAGCACCTGGCCTGCAGCATAGTTGATTCATAGAACTTAGATTCTGGAATACAACCTAAAGTTTGTTTTAGTGGTTGAAAGCCACAGTCAACCTAGCTTGCTGCATTGGATTATTGATTTCAGTCGTGTAGTGTGGGATAGGGGTTATGAAAAAGAATATATATGAACATAGGGGCCCAGTTACCCACATGCTATTGGAATTAGGAACACAGTCATTTGACTGTAAGCAGTATGTATGAAGCGAACCTGATCTGACTGCACTGGTCTTTCCCCAAGTCTAGCTAATACTTCTGATGCGGCTTTGGCATGCCTCATGTAACTGAAAAGAGTCACATATTTCTTACCAAAAAAGTTTCATTTTAGACAGTACCATACACTAACAATCTGAACTCATTTATACTAACAACTTCTTTACCATGAAGATGTCATTTGATTGGGCATGAGTCAACAAGGCCCCTATAGTGGGTTGGAGGAGAAGTTTGTTCCTTGCTGTTCTGGTCCTTAGTCATTAGCTTGGATCAGCAGTTTGGATAGGACAGTGCTGCTGGTCTTTATTAGATGTGATTGGAGGCACTTGATAAGGGGTATCAGAATAAAAATAAAAATGACCACTTGCTCTAGGTGAGAAATGCACTCCTAAGCCTGCATTCCTGTCTGGAATATTCAGGGAAAGCAGTCCCAGTCTTAGCCACCCCATGATGACCACAGGTTCCAGAGGTCATGACTAGGTCATTCACTCAACAAATGTATTGGTAGGATTCACAGATGTGGCGATTCACCAAAAAGACATCAGAAAGGCTTGCATGCATATATTTGTAGCAGTTGCCATTGATGGCTGTGCAAAGTGCATCCCCTAGGTGCCAGCATGATGTCTAATGCCAGTTGATGATAGACAACAGCCTTTGGCATCTGGCATTTCTCCACTGTGCCGATATTTTGGGTGGCATCATTGGTGGTTCAGGCAACTTCACAAACTCAGACACGGAGTTGAACTTCTTCAGGAGTCTGTCCTCCAGAAAAAGAGTGCAACATGGGGCGCCTGGGTGGCGCAGTCGGTTAAGCGTCCGACTTCAGCCAGGTCACGATCTCGCGGTCCGTGAGTTCGAGCCCCGCGTCAGGCTCTGGGCTGATGGCTCGGAGCCTGGAGCCTGTTTCCGATTCTGTGTCTCCCTCTCTCTCTGCCCCTCCCCAGTTCATGCTCTGTCTCTCTCTGTCCCAAAAATAAATAAAAGAGTGCAACATAAGACCTGGGGGCACCCAGGTGGCTCAGTCAGTTAAGCGTGGGACTCGACTTTGGCCCAGGTCTAACTGGATTTCAGCTCAGGTCATGATCTCATGGTTTGTGAGTTCGAGACCCCTGTCGGACTCTGTGCTGACAGCTCAGAGCCTGAAGCCTGCTTGGGATTCTGTCTCCCTCTCTCTCTCTCTGCCCCTCCCTATGCGCTCTCTCTCTCTCGCTTTCAAAATAAATAAATAAACATTAAAAATGTTTTAAAAACAAAAAAAGACCTGTACCCAGTGGTGGTAAGCACATCTAAATGATTGCAAGTTGTTTATCTTTTTCACATAATTCCTTTTCATCTCCTGGTAAGAGTGGGTGTTTTGCAGAGGGATGTTCTTACTCCTCACCATGGATTGTTCTTCTGATTCAGGAGCGAGGGATTGACCCCACATCTGAAAAGGTGACTGTCCAAATGTATAGTCACAAAGAGGAAAAGAGACGGGTGAGAGACATGACAGTTTATGACAGTGGACCCACAGTGAAATATGAATTGCTCAGGTGTTCTCCAGGGCAAAAAATCACTTGTACTTTTACCATGTTGCTTTCCTGGGGGAAGCTGGTGTTGGGGCTGTCCCAAGGATATCCACCCCTTTCAGCTGGGCCAATAACCTAGTGGGCTTCACTTGCAGAAGCTTGGGCCATTAATTTAGGATTAGAAACAAATGTTTCCTTTTGATAAAAACCGGTTCTTCTTTGGGGGCCTATACTGGGCAGGATGTTTAAATTTGGAGATTTGTCAGAGATGCAGCTTGTGTGGCAGGCAATGTGTCTCAGGTGGCAGCAGTAATGGGGCAGAGGTTTCTGTTGTGGTAGGGAATAGGGGGTTGGTAAAAAGTCATTGGGACCGACAGGAAAAGTGAGCATAGCCAATAGGTGACATTAGCTTCATAAGGCTGAGCAAGAAAATGATGGATATTTAGGGCATTGTGAAAGGGCACAGGAGAAAGGGGGCAAGAAAGGGAAGAAGGACTAGAAACAATAGAGGGAGGATAGAAGATGGTGAGGATAGGGTAACAAAGTTTCTTAACTACAGACCCAGTGAAATGAGCACTTCTATCACTATGAAGGTAAGTAGGGATTCCTTGGGTAGGAAAGACAGATTCCAACTTTCCTTTCTTTCCTTTCTTCCTTCCTTCCCTTCTTCCTTTCTCTTTTTCTTTCTTTCTTTCTTTTTCTTTCTTTCTTTCTTTCTTTTCTTTCTTTCTTTCTCTTTTTCTCTCTTTCTTTTTCTTTTTGAAGTCACAGTAAAAGCTGTTGCTTTTGAGCAAGGAAAAGCTTCTAAGCATGCAATGAAGAGAGCAGAAATGGTATATATATATTTATTCATTGTTATGCAAGAGGTTGTATAAAGTCCATCTGTAAATCTTCAAAGGTCTCTTGAAGCTGTGGTTCCTATCCATGTCCCACCTTTACAGTGTTTTTAGGGTTATAAAGTGTTGCAAGTGGAACATAACCCAGTGACATCCTCTGCTATTCAATTAAAAATGCCCCACTAGGGGCACCTGAGTGGTTCAGTTGGTTAAGCGTGGACTCTTGATTTTGGCTCAAGTCAGGATCTCACAGTTCCTGTGTTAGAGACCCATGTTGGGCTCTGCACTGGCAGCATGGAACCTGCTTGGGATCCTCTCCCTCTTCCTCTCTCTCTGCCTGTCCCCTGCTTGTACTCTCTCTCTTTCACAAAATAAATAAACTTAAAAAAAATTTTCCCACCAGTACTTACCTAGCAGAGGAGATACCATAATCATGAAAGTTTTCCAGGAGGAGGCTTATTACCCATTGTAGTCTGCATGTGCTGATCCCAGCGATTCTCTGCCCCCACTCCCCCCAATTCTCACCAATGTTGTCTGAGAATAGTTTTCAAGTTTTTTTTTTACCGTGATGAGTCACAGCCTGCAAATTTTTCATCAAACTCCATTTCAGAGACTGGAGAGACCAACAGCAAGCAGTCTTGGTGTCTCTACAACCCATCTGATTGAAGGGGACACTCATATTTCTTCCATTTTTTTTTATTGTGGCCAAACATACATGACACATTTAGCATTTTAACCATTTTAAAGTATAGAGTTTGTGGGTATTAAGTACATTCACATTATTGTACAACCATTACGACCATCCATCTCCAGAACTTTTTTTTTCAGATTTTATTTTTTATTTTATTATTTTTTAATAATTTATTGTCAAGTTAGCTAACATACAGTGTATACGGTGTAGTCTTGGCTTCAGGAGCAGATTCCCGTGATTCATTGCTTACATACAACACACAGTGCTCATCCCAACAAGTGCCCTCCTTAATGCCTATCACCCATTTTCCTGGCCCCCCCCAACCCCCCACCCCCATCAACCCTCAGTTCTCTGTATTTAAGAGTCTCTTATGGTTTGCCTCCCTCTCTGTTTGTAACTTTTAAGTAATCTCTACATCCAACGTAGGTCTCAAACTCATAACCCGAGATCAATAGTCCACCAACTGAACCAGCCAGGCACCTCCAAAACTCTTATCTTGCAAAACTAAAACTCTACCAGCTAAATAAAAACTCCCCCATTTCTCCCTCCCTCCAGCCCCTGGCACCCACCATCCTACTTTCTGTCTCTATGAACTGGACTACTTTAGTTATCTCATGTTAAGTAGGATCATACTGTATTTGTCCATTTGTGACTGGCTTATTTCACTTAGCATAACATCTGTAAAATTCATCCATGCCGTAGCATGTGTCAGAATTTCCTTTCTTCTTAAGGCTGAATAATATTCCATTGTCTATATATACTACATTTTATCCGTTCATCCATCTATGGACACCTGGGTTCCTTCCATCTTCACCTAGCTATTATGAATCGTGCTACTCTGAATATAGGAGCACAATACCTATTCAACTCCCTGCTGTCAATTCTTCTGGATATGTACCTAGAAGTGGAATGGCTGGATCATATAGTAATTTGATGTTTAATCATTTTTTGAAGAATCGCCATAGCCCTAATATCTTTTTAACAGAATCTCATGCTTATGACTGTGGTTGTCTGAAGGTTTGATAGAAACGATCTGGAGTAACCAGACCATTTTTTTAAATGTTTATTTATTTTGAGGGAGAGAGAGCATGAACCTGCGCATGAGCTGTGGTGGGGCAGAGAGAGGGAGAGAGAGAGAGAATCCCAAGCAGGCGCCATGCTGTCAGCACAGAGCCTGATGCAGGGCTCGAACTCACGAATCATGAGATTATGACCTGAGCTGACATCAAGAGTCAGATGCTTAACCAACTGAGCCACCCAGGTGCCCCCAGACCATGTTTAATTTGATGAACCTGGATGAGAGCCAACTGTTTAGCATACTGGTCAGCCAAGGAATTTCCTTTTGTCTCATGGGTTTATTCCCTAGTATGAGCTTCAACTAGGATTACAGCCAATTCCTATGGGCGGAGGGAGGCTTCTAGCAAAGCTTGACCTTGCTCACCATGCTTAATGTGAATACCAATAGCACTTAGGGAACCCCATTGTATCCACAGCATTCTGAAATCATAAAGCACACCAAAGGTACATACGTTGTCTATCTGTGTTGTCTTTGTGGAGGGCCTTTTGTTTCCTTCCAGTCGTTGAAGTTGTGGTTTCTTAAGTGTGTGTCTGTAGTTTTCTTTTTATCAAACTATTCACAAAATGCTGCGCTTATTATAACTCATGGATGGCAAGGTTTGCCAGCCTATTTTCTGCTACTGAGCAGCAGCTGTTATTTCAGGAGTAAGGCCATTAGCAAAAAAAGGGAGTGACCTCTTGTGATGGTACTAGCATTAATGCCCAACCCCCAGCATTCCTGAAAGTGATCTCTAATCAATCTCTATAGTTTAGATGGATTCATCCCACCCCTGTCAACAGGATTGGATTGTTCCCCAGGAAATACTGGGGGATGGGGAGGGAGCTTCAAGGATCCCATTTAGAAGACATTCTCTTTTCTCTAGGGCTATAGCAAGTGCAGAGGGGGTGTAATTTCTATCAGGATTAGTTCAGTTCTCCTTTATGGTTACCCAAGTGACTTTGTCAAAGAAGGCTCTGGCACCTCCTGGTCCTACTAAAAGTTGTACTGGGGGTGTCTGGGTGGTTCAGTTGGTTGAGGAACCAACTTCAGTTCAGGTCATGATCTCACCATTCGAGCCCTGCATTGGGCTTGCTGCTGTCAGCTCAGAGTCTGCTTCCGATCCTCTGTCCGCCCCCCCCCCCCCCCCCCCCCCCCCCCCCCCCCCCCCGCAACGCCCGTCCCCCACTTGTATGCACTCTCTCTCTCAAAAATAAATAAACCTTTATAAAAACTTCAAAAAAAATAAAAGTTGTGCTGAGATGGATCAGAGAGTCATTTCAGTCAGCCTTCTAGTAAGTGGGAAATCTCAGATGGTGCCACATAGTTAGGGGTTAAATCCTAACTCTCTGTAGTTACTCTGAATGTTCATTTGTTTTGCATCTTCAAGGCATTTTAGTGGGGAGTTTACTAGTCAGGGGACTGGACTCATAACGAGGAGTGGGGATGAATAATTAACAGGACAGGTGGATTAGGAAGGACTTTTTCCAGCCTTGTACCAAAGGGTACAGCTATGCATGAAAGATGGATGGAATTAGCTACATAAAAATAAAATTATCTGTGCATCTGAAAACCACAAACAATTAAAAAGCAAAATCCAAGAAAAGTATTTGCACTGGATGTGTCAAAATGTGGGCCAAGATCTTCTCATATAATTGTTAAAATCAAAAAGTTAATTTAAAAAAAAACATGAATACATACCAGTGAGAGCATGAAAAACCAAGAATTCTCACAGAATGTTGGTGGCAACACAAATGGGGATTCTTTTCGTGCAAGGTACACTGAGTGTGTTAAAAACATTGACGTCTTTTCATTTCAATAAACCTACTCTTGGAAAATGATTTTAAAAATCAGAGATGGTGCAAGTATGCATGCACAAGAATATTCTTTTCGTCTTATGTAAGTGTAATCTTTGAGGAATGTATCACTGTGTTCCTTCTTTGTATTTACTTGACTGAATTTCCCCCCAAAATTATGAGTGTGCTGTAAATAAATTTAGAGGACATTTTATCACACTCTTGTGGCTTGAAGATATGTACCTACTACACATTATAGAGAATATTAGAGATAATACAACAATAATAACGTGATCTCTATAAGTGCCAGGCTCAAGCTAAGAACCTGTTGGGTTATTGGGGCACCTGGATGGCTCAGTCTGTTGAGCTTCCGACTTCGACTTAGGTCATGATCTTGAGCCTCACGTCGGGCTCTTTGCTGACAGCTTGGAGCATGGAGCCTGCTTCGGATTCTGTGTCTTCATCTCTCTCTGACCCTCCCCCTGTTCATGCTCTGTCTCAAAAATAAATAAACATTAAGAACCTGTTGGATTATTTATGCAGGCCACCACTCCATAAACCAGATGCTATTACTTCCCTCATTTTATACCTACAGAAATTGTGGCATACAGAGAAGAAGTCAATTTTCAAGAGTCTCAAGCCTCCTCAAACAGGGCCCCAACAATCAGGCCTGAGGTCTGTCAGAATTACATTGCACATTGGTTTGCAGGATGTGTTCCTGCCCCCATTACAAGAATGAAACAAAAGACTCACTGGGGAAGAGGGTAAAACAGCCAGTAAAACTTAAAAAAAAATGTAATAATAGTTATTGCCCACAATAAAGTGCTTAATGAAAGGGGGGAGGGGAAGCAATTTTGAAACTGTTCATACAGTACCGTTTCAGTATAAAAAAATATATTTACCAAAAAAAAAAAAAGCCTCAAAAGGAAATGAGGCATGTGTTCCAATTTTTCAACAAATATATACTGAAAACGCACTGCTAGGCACCATTTTGTTGGTGTGCTGAAAATACACTGGTTGGCAAAAATAGCAAAACAAACAACCCCTACCTTACAAAGGTTCGTTCCATTATGATAATCGCCTTTGAGATGGGAGTCACAAGTTATTTCTGCTTTCCATCTCAGATGCTGGGTGATGTGACTGTGGATACAATTAGCTTCCTAATAACTTCGCCTTCCAAATTTTTTATACTGAGGTTGAGTGGCTTCGATAGTGAAAGAATTTATTTTACCATATGTAAGACCAAGGTCCAGAAAACTCAGGACACGGTGGGTACAGACCACAAAAAGAAACCTCAAAAACCGAGAAAACACGTTGCTGAGAAACCTAAGCAGCCCGAGATAACCCAACGGAAAAGGCAAAAAGGTGTGCTCTTCAGCCAGGTGTTTCAGAAACGATTTCCTCGAACAAAGAAAATCCAGTTCCAACCAGCCATACCCACCCTGGACTGCAAAAAGCCACCACTTTACAAAAAAAAAAAAAAAAAAAAAAAAAAAAAAAGGAAACAAAGAATTTTTTCAAGCACAAACGGTGGGGGAAAGGAAGAGGGGAGAATGGCGACACGGCGCAACACCGCCACCTACTGGCCAAAGAAACTGAACGCCACACATCCCAAAAGAAAATACATCTTTTTCGCTGCCCTACCTTGAAGAGCTATGGAGATTATGGCTAAGGGAGTCAAGTGTAATGCCGCTGAGGGGGGGGCAGAAAAAGAAGAACGCCCGAAATCACCCTGCCGAACCATCCTTGGCACAAAAACTTATGCCGCCCCGCCCCGGAACTGTGCCACCGCGGTATGAAGTTCCGCCCCCGGAAGTCCAAAACCCAGAAGGGAGAACGCGCCGGAGTCCGGACTGCACTGCGATTGGAGGGTTCTGGGCCGGCGCGAGGGCCTGAGTGAAGTCGGTGCCAGTCTGTGTGCCCCGGTCTTGGTAGGCTTCCGGATCCGTTCTAGGGTGATATCTGGGTCCTGTCTCCGGATTCCCGGGCGTCCTCGGTGTCCTGCAGGCGTCGCGTGTAAGAATCCCCTGGTCATTGTCCTTCTGCCCACCCCAACCTGTGAACATGCTTGTCCGCTTTTCCCTCGCTGTCCTCAGCCCTCCGTCCTCTGCTGCCTCCCAGTCATCTCAAGGTTCAGGAAGGTACCCTGCCACCCCGGGCTTATCCGTCCTCAGTGACGAGGTTTTTCGGGTGATGGTGGGGGGTTCGTTGGGTCCGGAGACCAATGACCAAGAAAAGAATTTTCGAAGACGCTTTTGGTGCAAATAGATGATTTTATTAATTCACGGGGACAGGACGGGGCCGTGAGGAAAGACAGATTATATATTAGGGAGTTGGAAGAGGTAAAGTCCAGGGGAAGGTTCCAGTGAGATTTTCATATACTGAAGAAGATCACAGGATTTGGGAGGCCTAGCTATTGTCAAGCTAAGGTTGTTTTTCCCTCTAGCAAAGCATTAGCATTAAGACAGTAGGGAGTTGCTGGAGAAATGTTTGGCTATGCCAGCCTCAAGTAATTGTCAACAGGCCGCAGGTTATGAGGAAATTTAATCCTATGCCCCATTTCCTGCCTTTCTTTCACATATCTCTCATGGATGTCCTCCTACCCAATGCCCTGGGCATCAGGAAACCCTGCTCCACTCCCTAGGGTTGCTGTGGAGCATTCCTCTCTCTCATCACCCCAGACACAATGCCCTTGTTCTCCCCTTCCCTCTAATGCCTCTACATCCGCAACATTCAGCCCTTTGGGGGCCTCCATCCAGGGGCCCCACACTCCCTTCGTTCCATCAGGACCCTCCTTCCCCAGTTTACCCGGGACTATAAATTCTCCCCCACAACACTGGTCTTTTTCGCCTTCCTTCCTCCTCCCTCCTTTCTTGGTAAACCCAAATAAGGAACAAGCTTTGGGCGCCTGGGTGTCTCAGTAGGTGGAGCGTCCTACTCTTGATTTCTCTCAGGTCTTGGTGCCATAGTCCTAAGATTGAACTCCACCTCTGCCTGTCAGCATAGAGCCTGCAAGGATTCTATCCCTCTTTCTGCCCCTCCTTTGTTCACCCACTTGTGCTCTCTCGCTCTTTCAAAAACAAAAAAAAACTAACTCTGCACGTTCCACAACTGTATCTTCTGTACCTGCACTAGCTTTCCAGAACTCCAGCACCCATGCTTCTCAAGATGTTCATTGCTAATACATTAAGAGAAAAAAAGAGAGAGCAGCTATCAAACAGGAACTCTCACAACTTCCAGCAACATGGGATCTGCACTTGTATCTCTTCTGCCTCTGTGGAATAAAGGACCTGATCTCACTTGAGGCCAGGCCCATCACCTGGATCCTGTGCCCATCTTCTGGAGGAGAGGTAAGCCTTTGCAATGATCCCCAATTGTCACCCGTCTATTTGTATCTCGATCATCTGTTATCTGCGAGCATCCTCCTATTTGTCAACCCTATTATACGATGAACTAAAGCATAAAGCCATCCCTTATCCCATATCTTTCTGAGACACTGCCTGCCACATTTCCCTTGCTGCAAACAGCAAGTCCCCCTTGTTCTGTAACCATTTTCCTTGCCACCCACCTCAATCCTATTTTGTCAGCCTGCCTCCCAAAAGAAAATATTGGTCAAGGCCAGTGATCTTCATATCGCTAAGCTCTATGATAATGTCCTCTCCTCAAATAAGTGTATCTCTCACATACCTTTGGTACATGTCAAAATTGCCTCGTTTTTTATCTATCCCTCCCTCCCTTCAATTTTTTATTTTTGTGTATTTGACAATTTACTATCTGGGCGTTGCTTCTCCAACCCCATTGGCCACTGTGCTCCTTATCAGTGTTTATTGCTCACTCCCTATTCCACAGGGCTTTTAACAGGGC
>NC_064817.1:58655237-58669848 GCF_023721935.1 Panthera uncia | reverse complement strand
GAGACTTGTAAACCACAATACACTTTCCCCACCTTGGAGGCAAGTAGAGGTTTGGTGGAAATCTGAGTGGGCACTTCCTCAACTGGACCAGTCACAGTGTTATGGAACCAGGCTGGAATGCTGGTCGAAAAACCAAGAGGTACTCGGAGATCTTGGTGGATCAGAGATTTATTTAACAGTTGCAGGCCCAGAGGAGATGATTTGTCCAAAGATCTGAGTCCCTATGTAATGCCTGAAGTTCCAAAACCTCCCACAAAAGACCACCAGAGTCGTAAGTCAAAGCCAAGCGGCAAGGGTCGTTTATTGCAGGTTCGAACCTGGTCCTCTGCGCACTCGTCGCCGGTGACACAAGAGGCCACGAATAGGGTTGGTATAGCGTTTTTATAGACAGAGACAAATAGCACAGGGGAGGTTTTTTACTTGTGGCGGGAGGAAGAAAGGGGGAAGGGGGTAGGTGAGGAATGTGCTAAGCAGGCAGGTTTACAGAAGCGAGAAATGCCGGTTAGTTTGTATACAATCACTCATTCCATTACATATCAGACTACATTTAGGAAGTTTTACAGCCCATTCTACAGCGGGTTACAATCAGGAAAGGTCTCACAATGCTCATAGCAAACAGCAAGCAAAACAGACTTCTCAGCAATTGTATTTCTTATCAAAGATCCATAATAAGCAGAAAAGAGAACCTAGCTTTAAACTAAGGCAGGGCTGTCATTTGGATTCAAAGCTGTTCCTTTCACCTAATGTGAGCGGGAAGGGTAATTTATAGTTGTAAGCGTCCATATTTGTGTGTGTGTGGGAGGTTTCGCAAGTGCAGCAAAGAACAACCCGGGGGAGGGGTCTCTAAGCTAGAGACCAGAGTTTGTTTTAGTCCCATCAGCCATCTTTGGTGTACTCTATTCACTTCTCCAACATTCCCCCCCTTGATGTCTTTTAAAAAACTTTTAGTAGGCATCACCTTTCAGTTTTACAGGTTGGTACTCTAGGAAGGCTAAGATAGGTGCAGCAGTTTGGCAAGCAACAGTGTTTTCAATAAAACCTACCACAGCATTCAGTATATGGGGGCGGATGGATATAAGTAAAATTATGGAGATGAGGGGCCCCGCCAGGGCAGGAAGCCAGGATGCCCAATCTGAGAGATCCCATCCTTTCCATTTTTTAAAAATATTTTCCTGTTGTCTGTGTGGAATTCTTTCCTTGAGTTCCTTAACCTTAGTTGTAACTATTCCTGACTGGTTTACGAAATAGCAACATTACTCTCCCAGAAAGATGCAAGTTCCTCCTTTTTCTGCAATGAGGAGGTCGAGGGCTCACTTATTTTGGAGGGTCACTGCCACCAGAGTGTTTATTTGGCTTTGTAAAGTTACCAGAGAATCTGCCACCTCTTCCATTTCTTTATTTAGCTCTTGGGATAGTCTATGGTATAGCACCATGGATGAACCTATGCCCCCATTCCAGTTCCTATTTCTGTCGCAATTCCTGCTCCTATCAGAACGGGTAGCAGGATTACCCGTTTAGCCCGGGACTTGGGGCTAAAGGCTGTTAGGAGCTGATCTTCAGTGTACACGGATATCTCTGGGATTAGGAAGATGGAATAACATATCTAGGTCCAGTTGGCCTCTAAGCATTGGTAGGCCAAATTAGAACACAGATAGAACACCCCAGGGGTTGAACATAGGGTTGTATTTCTCTTTAACATTGTATTTCTTCTGCATAGAGAGGTACCATTCATACCTTCAGGGACTGTACAGATTAGATTGTCAGCATTTGTGAAATGGATCCCAGTGGCCAAGGGTCCAATTAAGACAGAGGTGTTGGTTTTGAGATTTTAAGGAGCTTCCCAGGTCAAAGGGATAGGAGTGGCTAAATAAGCCCTTCAGCTGAGGGGCAAACACATCCAGCAGGTTTGGGTGTGATTACCTATTTTATGGGGGAGTTGTAGAGTAGTGTTGGCCCAACACTGGAGTGGAGAATTGGTAAGCATCTGATCGAGGGCTGAAAGGCTCAAACCCTGGTAGGCTGCTGGGAGAGTGGTCGCCTTTATGGCTTATATTACCCTGTCCTGGGTATTCTTTATAACCTTTTGAAGGGCCCTGTCTTGTACCCCTCCCCTGTCCAAGATCTCCCATTGAGAAAGGTAAGTGTAGTAAGCTCACTTCCCTCTCTGGAGGCCTTGTGACATGGGTTCCTGACATTTTGGGTTATCTCTATGATCCAACACTTAGTTCTTGGGGCATGGGGTGACTGACAGAGAGCGGGTGTTTTTCCCTTGTAGCAATCTTTGTGGGGGGAGGTGAAGGCGCTGAACGCCCTTGACCCCCTTATGGTCATATAACAATCCTGCGGGCAAAGTTGGTAAGTGGCAGTTGTGAGGGTGAGAGAGGTTATCATAATATACAGGCAATACTTAATAATCCTCCCATCCAGAGGAGGTATGTGAGACCTGGCATGCACCTTTTGTCCCATGTCCAGCTTCTTGGTGCAGTCTCTATGGGCCCAACAGTAAGAAGATCAGGGCTATGACACCAGTAAGGGGCAAAGGCTGGCAGAGTTGCATCTAAACCCCTGGTTTCAGTCCACACGTTGATTCCTCAAGCTTCTGCCGTGCGCAGGCCAGCCAGCTTCCGGGGTGTGGCTGGAGCAGGGCTGGAGATCTCAGGGGCCAATGTCTTTTTGAGGGTCAGTTTAAGTGGGTTGACTGGATCTGGATCACTTCACCAGGTTGAGGGTTCCTTTGAGTTGGCCTTCTTAGCTCTGGAGTGATGGACCCATCACTCCATGGGACTCCCCATGGACTCCATGGGATGATACCTGAAACTGAATCCTCTATTTGGTTGTATGTCTTGTAAGTCCACCTCCAAGTCTTTGAAAGGGGTGTGTTTCTGATAACTGTCAGATCAGGTTTAGGGAAGATATGGTTTGCATATTTAGAGATACATCCTGTTTTCCAGTTTAAATAATCATATACCCATGGGGTCTTATTATTATCCCCATACTATAACAAGCACAGAAGATTGCCTATATATGAAATACTGTGACAATTTTCTGAAGGTTATCTCAAGTTGTCTAGTTTAGGCAAACAACAAACATTTAAAGGCAATTATAACTAGAATTTAACATCCATAACGGTGCACTGTTGAAACATAGTTGTTCTCTCTAACTCCCCCCCCCCTTTCCAGAGATAGCCAAATTGAGACCAATGCATTTGTAGGATAAATCCAGTCTTAACAAATCTGGCCTAATTATTTACATAAGCTCACCAAGAATAGCGATTGATCACGAGGATCTTTTAAAGTTTGCTTTGTTGGAACCTTTTATAAGGAAGCTCTGAGTTGAACTTTTAGTAACCTCTCCAGGCCAGAAGCCAAGCCAAATACTTGCCATCAGACAGGCCTGCAATACCTGTAGAATTGGGCGAATTCCTCTTCATGAGGTCCCCAAGATATCCTGAGGTTCCTGCACCTTCCAGGAAGTGACCTTTTTTACTTACCTGGTGAGGCTGTTGGGAACTCTGTAAGCAAGGCACCAGGCCAACATTTTCAAGGGGCTTTATGGCTCTATGTTTTATAAAGCCAACCCTAATTCCTTAAAGCTGTCTGGTCATATCTGTTTCTATGAATGTCACTCTCAACTATGACATTCCAGTCAAAGCCTTGGTAAAATAACCAGTATTTCCAAATGGTGACCTGTTACAAGATGAACAGATTCTTATTGAACTTATGCAAACAATTGCAATTGCCATGAAAGAAAGAATACTTGTTGAGAGTTTTGAATTTCAGGGGACTTATGTAGAGAGAAAAGATAAATGCTTTAGTTTACAAATGCATACTTTATGAAATTTTTGTATATCATATATATCTTAAGAGAAAGTTTCCTTAATCTGGAAGAGGAAACATTAGGGAACCAGCAATATTTTTAACAAGAATCAGAAAACTATAATCTTCCTCAGTTCATTTAATCCCTTGCTCCTAATTGTTGTTTAATTTGAATGCAGCTTTTAGTTCTGGAAATTCTTACCCATTTTAGTATTAATCTTAAAGATGCCAAATACCTGCATTTGTCCCCAAAGTCCTTTTTAGAAATCTCCTTGAAGAAGAAACACGTTTTGTGAGAGATAAGAACAATTATAAATGACAAAATCTCAGAAATAGACATCGTTAAAGATCTGGTGGGAGTTCATTATGATGTAATTGACAAAGAAATTCGGTTATTTCTGTGACACATAACATTTCAAATAATCAGAATATTAAGTGATGACCTTATATCAAAACATTAAAACTTTAGGAATTGTATATATTTGGGCACTTACAGTATTTACCTGTGCAATAGAACCTAAGGTTTACCATTGTATGACAGTGCTTTTCTAAGTAACTTAGCATCCTAAATAAAAGGGCCTAATTGGTCAAAAAGAGTTCATTTACTATTCAAATCCTGGGAAGTTTGTTAAAACCCCAGGAAGTCATAAGTGCATTCTAAATAGGATTACAGATCATTACAAATTTTTAAATTTTATTAATTTAACCAAAGTGGCAATAAAAGATTCCAAAGGTGAAAGTATAGCATTATACAGTTGTTATCAAAACCTAGCTCCTTTAACATTGAGAAGTTTTAACTAAGTATTCAAAGACCTGATAAAGATGAAACCTAAAACTTTGATTTTCCTGGAGGATAAACCTTTGTTTACATTGTCTTATAAGAGCAGATCAACAGTTCAAGAAAACTTTGTCATTTGAGTAGAGAGAAAAGCAGAATTTTAATCTTATACCAGCGTACTTTAAAAATTTTTATTTATCTCAACCTTCTACAACGTTTTTTTTGCTTTTAAATTTTGTTTCAAAGCCATTTCTTTCCAAATAACCAGTCTCATTTAGTACAAAATTACTTTTTTTTTTACCCTTACCAAAACTGTATTTTTATTTCTTATATCCTTTTTATATACCTCTTATTTTCCTATATACAGGGTTGCTTTCTTTATTTTCATCAGTCTTAAGTAAATTTAGCAGAATTTTAACTCTTAGGATATTTGGTCTCCAATTGAGGACTTAGTAACCAATCGAGAGGTGTTTACATCAGAAGTTTTGTAAATTCATGAACCAATTAAGATGGTAAATTCATGAACCAATTAAGTACAAAGCATGTTTTCCAGTAGGTCTTAATAGCCTTAATTTCTCAGCAATAAGAAGTTAAAAACACAAACCTATGTTCAATAATTAAAGCTTTAGCATTACACCATATTTGGAAAGTTTCAGGTTACCAAGGACCTTGAAAGTTATCTTAACAATTATCCATGAAAACTTTGAGACATACAAAATTAACTATCATTAAAAAATTGCAACAGAGATAACATGAGCTTATTTGACCTTTGCCGATAACTTTAAAGACAGGTCCAATAAACTTAAATTAGTTTAAACATTGAAAACGTTTCACCTGAGTCCACCTAAAAGTCAATCAATTTTTCTCCATTGTCAATTTTCATTTGGCGCTCCAGTGGAGATATCTGAAATGGGCGGTCCAAGGGGGGTGCACTTTGCTCCTTGACTTGGAGGGTGGGAGGAGGAACCAATGGTGCCTGAGACACTGGGGATGATATAGGGCCACACCCAAGTTGGTGCAGAAACATGAGGGGGAGGGGGAGGCAGAAGCAGCAACTGCTTGGGAATATTCCTTAAAGTCCCTGTCCTGAGGTAGACAAATCGCAGTTGGCTCCAATTATAGCTGTTAACCTGGGAAATGAAGAAGAATCCCTCACATCTATTAGGCAGAGGAACAGGGAGAGAGAGTCAGTGTCCCCTTTTAGTCTGATTCTATCTTGGCTAGACCGGTAAGGTCCCCTTCTCGAGGTTCCTCCTGATATTGGCTGGGTTTTTGGGACTTTCCCTGGTTGAGACACTTATTCTTTTTAATGTCCTTTCCCCTTGCAGTAGTTTCATTGACCCATTGCTAAGGAGGTTCTGGGCCTCCCTGCTTTTGGAGGCTAGACCTTTCCCCGTCCGTTTGTTGTGGCTCTCTTGTGCCTCTGGAGCAAACAGGGTATAAGCTTTGCATCACCTCTCATAATAATCCCCGTGAGAATCCCCTTGCTGCTGGGCATATTAATGGCCTTCTCAGCCCCCAGCTCTGATCCTCCGGAGTAGAGCCTCTTGATACTGGAGGATGTAAATGGGCATCCGGAGAGAGCCTGTGCCTGGCTGAGGGCAAGGGCGCAATCTGGCCACTGGTCTTTGTGGGGGAGGGTTCTCTGGCCAGGAAGGGGAGGAGAAATGGTGCCAGCAGAGACAGCAGCAAGACAAGGGAGGAGTTTCAAGCTTAGGGGAGGGGGAGGGAGCCTAATGAGTCATGAAAAGGCTGAACACTGGGGAGCAGTGGGTCTCTTCTTTGGATCCCTGGGTGAGTCTCCGGATAAAGCAGCTAAAACCTTTGCCTGGCTCTCCTTGCTCCATCCCAACCCCACAATGCCACAACCCCACAATGCTCCCATGAGGCGGAGTTGCAAAGACAGACAGAGGGACAGGGGAACCCCCTCCAATGAGGAGACCAGCCAGATGCCTGCCTGGCCATGTCCCAAAGGAACCCAGGCAACGCTCAGCCCCACAGGTCCCAGCCCTGCTACCCATGATCAGAAACCACTCTGATATCACCACAGACCAAGTGCCATCCATCATGGAATCGCAGATGGGCCCACTCAGACTCCGTGGGCCCCTGGGGACCCCAAGTGTGCCCGCCCGTGGAGCCACAGAATCGAACTCGGCAGGCAAGCTAGACCGAGTCGCACATTCACACTCACATACACACCAGAGGTTATTACATTCCCTCCCACAGAATTCCTACCTGTGAGACCTCTGAGGTCTCTGGGAAGTGATCAGGTCCCCCTTCCACTCTTGCGAATGGGCCTGACTAGTTTGGGCCCCAGCCTTACCGGTTCCGACGTCAGGTCCAGGCCCTCACCTGCCAAGTCTCCTCGAGTCCAGCCGGAACTGCGGAGCGGGTGCCAGCCTGTGGCAACTGAGCAGGAGACTGCCGAAATTCAGGCAGGGCGCGCCTTCTCCCTTGCGATCCTTTATTCCGTCACCGTCTCCCAAACCCGTGGCAACAATGGGCCGGCGCGGTTGGGTTTCCTGGTCAGCGAACCAAATATGTTAAGGAACCAGCTGGTACACTGGCGGAAAAACCAAGCAGCACTCGGAGATCTTGGTGGATCAGAGATTTATTTAACACCGGCAGGCTCAGAGGAGACCATTTCTCCGAAGATCTGAGCCCTGAATGCGAGCGGGAAGGGTAATTTATAGTTGTAAGCCTCCATATTTGTGGGGGGAGAGGGTTTCGCGCGCGCAGCAAAGGAAGAAGAACCAGGAGGAGGGGTCTCTAAGCTAGAGACCAGAGTTTGTTTTAGTCCAATCAGCCATCTTTGGTGTACTTTATCCATTTCTCCAACAACATTATAGATATCGAACACGCTTACCAGCTCAGCAATGAATTCAGTGCGGGTTTTTTTGCTCCCCTTCTATCCAGTCCTGAGAGTGGACAATCATGAAAATCACATCAGCCAGAGAGAATCACTTAACCACCGTGCCCTTGTTGTCTGAGGAGCACTGGTGAATCTGTGATCCCAGCTCACCATCCCCACAGGTCCTGCTCTGTCCACCCTCCAGTCCATCCATGTTAGAGGAGGATGGGTTATCCTTGCCTTGTCCTCTCCTTTAACTAGGACAACGTTTCATGTCCCATAAATGGACCCCCAAAGCAGAGCACAGAAAGAAGAGAAGACCAGACAGACACACAGACTGGAGTAACTCATGAGAACTGTGACTGAGGTGAGCAGGTCCTTCTCAAGTCTGTCATTGTCCTCTCCAAGTGACGCCAGGCTCCATTCTCCTTTAACAACACAGACCCCATTTTCCATGGCCTGAGCTGTGGTGCTTGGCTTCAGAAAATGCTGTAGCATCCTGTAAAGCTGGAGAAAATCACAGAAACACATTAGATCTACTGTGCTTTCATAGCCTTTGTAGCCTCCTGGGACTTCAGTGCTGTACCTGATGCTTTCTTTGGGGCTGTGGTCCCTCCCCCAGGTCCTTCTGAGGACATCCCAAGATTACACCTCTCTCCTTGCATCCTCTGCTATACATCTATCCCTTCCCTCCTAGCCAAAGCACATTGCTATTCTCAGGTGAGATCAGGCCTTGAGAGGGAGGTAGAAGGGCCTGTGTGCTGGATGGGGGTGAGCTAATCTGTTGTCATGGCAACATTCTTCTGCTCAACGTCACTGGGTCACTCACTCAAAGGCATCAGCGGGGCTAAAGGTCCAGGACAGATGAGAAAGCACTTGTCTCCATCTCCCTCCCTTTCTGTGTTCAGCTGTTTGATGAGGTTTTGGAGTGATGTTGGGCTTCCTGGGGTCTGGAGCACCCACCAGGAAGTCTTTTGTGCAAAAAGGTGATTTTATTAAAGCAGGGGACAGGACCCTTGGGCAGAATGAGTTAAGAGTGCCTCCTTATATACCTTGAAGTTGGGGAGGTAAAGTCAAATGAGAGGCCTCCAGAGAGATTTTGATACTTAAAGAGGACTCCTAAGATACCTGAGGCCTTGCTATTGTCTAGGGAAGGTTGCTTTTCTGTTTAGCAAAGCATTAGCATTAAGACTGCAGGGAGTTCCTGGAGAAATGTTTTACTCTGACTGCCTCAACTATCTGTCAATGGGCTGCATTTTATAACGAAATTTAATTTTACCTGCCATTTCCTTCTTGCCTTTGTTTACCATATCACTGTGGAGGGGAGGGTGATGTTGGGGCTCCAGGGAACTAAGTCTATTGGTTTCTGGAGATTAGGCTATCCATAAGATTGCCATTTTCTTGTAATTTACTAAGATATTTGTAAACTGATGGAGACCCAGGTCCTGTAGGACTGTGATCTCTCTCAGTTGGCCATTTGTTTTCTTTCCTTCCCTTTGTCCTTGGACAGCCACTAGTGCTTGAGGAATATCACACACATCCCCCCTGGCGGTGGGTGGGGGGTGCTGTTACCTTGTACTCTGTCCTCAGCCTGCCCCAAGTGCCCTCATCACTTTGAGATGATTTAAAAAATAAAAAAAAAAAGGTTACCAGGGTAACTGAAGCTTCATCCTTCTGACTCAAGAGGTAAAAACAAAAAAACAAAAAACCAAAACAAAACACAACACACACACACACACACACAGGAGTAGAAACTAAACCACAGGATGTATTGTGGGAGGCCACCCACAGAGACCGGGGCCTGTCAATGTGCTTGTGTCAAGGGTCCTGTGCATGCAGTCACGTGGATTCTGCAGCGCACACCTTCCAGCCCAGAGCAGCACAGTGACTGCTACATAAGGTACGGGGAGACGGGATGAGACAAGGAGGAAAGAATGCAGGCTGACCCAGATCAAGCAAGGTTAGAGGGGCAATTTACCCTTTCAATATTGTTATCTACGGGTTCTCCAAAGGCTTATTTGAGATATTTATTTCATTTCGACCCATCTGTGCAACTGCTTATTTAGAGCAAACTCTATGATAAGTCACCTGCACCTGAAACATGTTTTTCCTCGCTTTTGTGGTGGTAAAATTCCCATCACATAAAATTTACCATGTTAATTATTTTTAAATGAACAGTAGCATCAGGAAATTCACACTGTTGTGCAACTGATGAGGTTTTTTGGGTGATGGGAAGGGTTCGTGGGGTTCGGAGCCCAAGGCCAAAAAACAATTCTGGAGACGTCTTTGGTGCAAAAATGATTTTGTTAAATCAAGGGGACAGGGCCCATGACCAGAAGCACCGCCCAGCACCTAGGGTAGAGACTGGTTGTATATTTGAGATTTGGGGGAGGTAAAGTCAAAGGGAAGTTTCCAGTGAGATTTTCATATGCTAAGGAAAACTCAGAATACTGGAGGCCCAGGTGTGGTCAAGCTATGGTAGTTTTTCCCTCTAGCAAAGTATTAGCATTAAGACTGTAGTGAGTTCCCAGGAGAAATATTTTACTCTTCCGGCTTCCAGTATTTGTCAATGGGCTGCAGGTTATAAAATTTAATTTTATCTGCTATTTCCTTCTTCCTTTGTTTCCCACACCACAACCATCGCCTAATCATCTATGTCCAGAATTTTCATCACCCCAACTGTATCTTTATACCTTTTAGTTAAGAACTTCCCACCAGCGGTTCCCATCCGCACCTGGTAACCACTAGGTGTGTGGGGAAAGCCAATAAACAGAGGACTTAAAGCCAATAAACAAAGATGCAGGAATAAAGTAGCTGAGGAACCCAGTCAGCAATTTAAGAAAAGCAACATGAAAGGCAGAACTTTTTGTACCAGGGTGCCCATTGCTATTGGAGCCCTCACAGAACCTAGAGGAATATTTAGGCCAGGCAGCCTAAACCACACAGGCGCAAAAAGAAGGCCCTGTTTTTTGAGAAGTCGGCTGCGAGTTTTTTTAAGTGCGAAAGGCGGGGTAGGAGGCCGGCCAAATGCCAACATGGCGCAGCACTGCCACCTACTGGCCAGAGAAACTGCGTGTCACACACTGTGATGGAAAATCCATCTTTTCTGCTGTTCTCCAGTTAACATCCCTGCAGATTATAGCTGAGGGAGCAAAGAGGAATGCCACTGAGTGGCAGAAAAAGCTGTAGTACCACCGAAGTGGTCAATTATGAACCGCCTCCCTTGGTACAGAAGTCTTCCTCTGCCCCGCCCTGGAACTGTGCCGGCAGAAGCAGGAAGTTCCGCTCCCAGAAGTTCCGGCACCGCGGAGGGGTAAAGCCGGGACTCGGCCCTGCGTTCCGATTGGCGGGTTCTAGGCTTGCAGTCGGGGATTGAGGTGTCTGGTAGTCTGTGTTCCTGGATCAGCCCAGGGTTTTTAGACTGCTCCGAAGGGACTTAACCCCTGATATCGGGGTCCTGTCCCCCAATTCCCGGGCATTCCGACCACCTCTCTGGCGACGCGTGAATGTATTCCCTGGTCATTGTCCTTCTGCCTAGTCCAGCCTGTGAACACGCTCTTTCCTTGGCACGCGCGCTGTCTTCTCAGCCCTGACTCCGCTCCCTCTGGGCCTCCTCGTGACTCCAGTAGACCACCAGGCCACTCTGGTCCTCTCTGTCCTCGGGTTTGTTCTCCCCAACCCGAGCATCCCGCTGCCAGCGGACCTGCCCTGGTCATCAGAAAACCCTGTTCCCATCCCTGGTGTCGCATTCTAGCTTTCCCCTCTTTCATCATCTCCAACAGGGAAGCTACCTCTCTAATCCCTCTATATACACAGTATTCAGCCTCTTGGGAACCTCCAGTCCCCGCAACTCACAGCCACTTCATGTTCCACCAGGACGCTTACCCAGGGATATACTTTTCCCCCAGCAAACACAGGTCTTTTGCTCCTTCCTCCCTCCTCGCCTGGTACACCCCAATAAAGAACAAACTCTGCACCCTCCACACCTGTATCTTCTCCCCCCACTACCTGCAGTAGTCTTCCAGAGCTCCAGGACCCAAGCTTCTCAAGAAGTTCAATGGTAATACATTAAGAGGAAAAGAAAAAAGAAAAAAAGAGAAGCTGTCAGGAACTCTCACCACTTCCAAGCAACACATGATCTGCACCTGTATCTCTGCTATCCCTGTGGGAAAAATGACCCACTTGAGGCCAGGCCCTTTACCTGGATCCCATGCCCATCTGCAAAGAGTAGGCCTTTGCAATGATCCCGAATTACCACCTGTACATTTATTTCTCCATCATTCTGTTATCTATGAGCACGCTTTGATTTCTCATCCCTGATACAAGATGAAGTAAACGTAAAGCCATCCATTATCCCATATCTTTCTGAGATGCTGCCATATTTCCCTGATGCTGCAAACAGCAAGGCCCCCCTTGCTTGCTCCCTTGCTCCCCAGTGTAATTGTGCTTCTATCAGCCTGCCCCCCAAGAGTAAACTTGATTTGTCAAGGGCACCAGTGACCTTTAGATAACCAACACCTTTGATGATGTCTTCTCATTCACTGTACTTCTCAGATGTCTCTGGTACACTGAACAATTGCCTCATTTTTGAAAATGTCCCTCCCTCCCTTTCTTCTAGTTTGTATTTTGGCCTATTTGACAATTTACTCTTTGGGTGATGTTCTCCCAAACCCAGTGGCCACTGTGCTCCTTGTCAGTGTTTATTGCTCACTCCTCCTATTCCACAGGGCTTTTAACAGGGCCCTTCCCATCTACACTCTCTCTGTGGGTTGTTTCATCCTTGGTGCCAGCACAGAGCATGGACACAATGGGACCTCCCACGTTCGTACCTCATGCATCAACCTGTCCCCTGAGATCCACATTTGTCTGTGTCTTTGCTGGATGACCAGAAGGGAGCAGACACTTAACATGTCCCAAGCATGCCTCTTCATGTGACATGTTCCTTTGGTCTCCACTGCAACCCAGCACCACGTCCTCTGGATTCGATCTTCTGAAAACATCCTGTATCCATCCCATTCTGTGCTCATCTACTGCTACTGTTTTCATATCCAAATAATCTGCTCATCTCTTGTCTTCACGGCAGTAACTCTGGCCTACTCCTGTTCCTCGAACACGCTTCTTCCCTCCTTAGGACATTGATGATCACAGTTGTCTCTGCCTGGAAGAGTCTCCCTGGATCCTTACATGGTGGGTTCCTTCTAACCTTCTGGTTTCT
Organism: Panthera uncia; assembly: GCF_023721935.1. NCBI lineage: Eukaryota > Metazoa > Chordata > Mammalia > Carnivora > Felidae > Panthera > Panthera uncia. The sequence goes on along the minus strand of NC_064817.1, from coordinate 58,657,189 downwards.
GCTCCATTATTGCCTCCTCAGAGAGGCTCTCCCTGACCACCCTGTGTAAAGTAGGTTGTTCCTGGCCTAGGACCTGGGTTATTTTCTTCATAACACTCAACCCACTAACTTCTTTATTTGTTGGTTGTTTGGTTGATGTTCTCTCACTCCCCAGATAAGTGCTACGTGACCAGCTTGTACAAGAGCACCACGCACCTCTTAAGAGAGGCTTTCATTAATGTTATGTTGGATAAAAGGTCACCTGACACCTGATGTTGCTTTCTTGCCAGTTACTGAAGGGGCAGTAAGGAGGTGGAAGAGGGTTCCTGGAAAATTCCCTTTAAACCCACAGGAGCATGTGTGTGCCCCATGGTAACTCCTGCAGGTTTTGAGGTGTTTGTGTTTAAGACACAAGGAAAAACTTCCTTCTCAGTGTTTAAATTAGTTCATTGCTACTTAAACTGACATACATATGATAAAGGAGTCACGGCAACATTCTTCTGCTCACCTTCACTGGGCCACTCGTCCTAAGGCATCAACCTGGCTGAAGGTCCAGGGCAGAGGAGAAAGTACTTATCTCCATCTCCCTCTCTGTGATCACACACTGAGATGATTACACACACACACACACACACACACACACACACACACGGTTACCAGGGTAACTGAAGCTTCATCCGACTCAAGAGGAAAAAAACCCCTAACCATACACGGAGTAGAAACTAAACTACAGGATGTTTTGTGGGAGGCCACCCACAGACACAGTGTCCTGTTAATAAGTGTGCCTGTCCCAAGGATCCTGTGCGTGCACAGAAAGTGCACACGTGGATAATGCAGTGCATTCTTTCCAACCTGCCTCTCTCCCTCTCCCTGCCTGCTAGATCTCACTTGAGAATGGGAATGTGCTCTGGCTAGGAGGGAAGGGATAGATGTATAGTAGAGGATGCAAGGAAAGAGGTGTAATCTTGGGATGCCCTCAGAAAGGCCTGGTGGAGGGACCACAGCCCCAGCAGCACAGTCACTGAGGGAAAAGTACTGAGGGGGAGAGAGGGGATGAGACAATGAGGAGGGAATGCAGGACGATTCAGATCAAACAAGGCAAGAGGGGCAATGTACGTTTTCAGTAGTTACCTACAGGTTCTTTAAAGGCTAATTTGAAATATGCATTTCATTTCGACCCATTTGTGTAATTTATTTAGGACAAACTCTATGGTAAGTCACTTTCACCTAAAAGACGTTTTTTCTCGCTTTTGTGGTGGTAAAATATCCATCACATAAAATTTACCATTTAAGCATGCTTAATTGAACATCGGTTCCATCAGGAAGTTCATACTGTTGTTTAACCATCACCAGTATCATCTATCTCCAGAATTTTCATCACCCGGACTGTATCTTTGTACCCTTTAATTAGGAACCCATCAGTACCGCTTCCCCTCCATGCATGGTAATAACTACCTGCTAATGGCGGGGAGAAGCAAAAAAGCGGACGACTGAGAGACGCAGAAATCCAAATTGCCGAGGAACCTAGGCAACAATTTAAGAAAGGCAACTTGAAAAGTAGAATGGTTTCATTCCAGTGCTGAGCGTTTTCTGTGGGTCCCTAACACGCAGAAAAAAGGCTAATCTAGCCAGGGCAGCCTAGCACGCATGCGTAAAACGAAGGTCCTGATTTTTGAAGGGAAGGCGGCTCTGCGTTTTTTCAAACTCGGAGGGCGGGGGTGGAGGAGGTCAGATCGGTACAACACTGCCACCTACTGGCCAGAGAAACGGAGTGACACACATCGCGAAGGAAAATCCATCTTTTGCACTGCTCTCCTGTGAAGAGCCTTCTAGATCGTAACTGTGGGAGTGAAGAGGAATGCCCCTGAGGGGCAGAGAAAGCAGAAGTACAATCGAATCATCTTAGGCACTAAAGCCTTCCGCTATCCGCCCCAACCCCCCCCCCCCCCCCCCCCCCCCCCCCCCCCCCACCC
>NC_064817.1:58647989-58655137 GCF_023721935.1 Panthera uncia | reverse complement strand
TTCAAGGAAACACGGCGCTCTTACAATCTTGGCACTCCCAGCCCGCCCGCCGAACTCCGCCATCAGAGGGAGGAAGTCCCTCTTCTGGGAGGGGAAAAGTCTGGGCTGGGAGTGGCGTTCCTATTGGCGGGCTCTGAGCCTGCGCATGGGGGCTGAGTGAGGCCGTTGCCAGCGTGCGTGGCCATCTGTGGAAGGTTTCCAGATCGTCCTTGGTCCCAAACCGCTGCTATTTGGGTTCTGTTCCCGATCTGGGCGCCCCGACTGTCCTTCGTGTGACATGTATACGGAACAACTGGTCATTGTCCTGCCAAGAGCAGCCTGTGAACACGCAAATCCCGTGGCACATTGGCTGTCCTCCTCTTAGCACTCTCTCTCTAGTCTTGGGACACCTCATTGCTCAGGAAGGTGACTCAGCCATCCCTGATCCTCTCCGTCTCCAGGGAATGTCTCCTTTTCCCCAACCCGAACATTCTGCTGCCCGAGGAGCTTCCCTGGGCATCAGGAAATCCCGCTTCCCTCCCTTGTGTTGCTGATGAGGTAGCGTGGGTCAAACTGAGGGCAAAGTACAGGCTAACAGCACCGCCCTCCGCCCCACAACAGATGGGATATGTGTCATATTCCTCGGACACTCTTGGCTATCCAAATACAATGGAAAAGGATTTAAGTGCTTGGCATAGTAATGTGAGAAACTATGGCAAATGAAAAATTACATTTCCTTACTGCCTACAACCCATTGACAAATCCTTGAAACAAGCAGAGTGACCTCCCTCTAGGAGCTCAGCTGCCTTGATGATGATGATTTGCTAGGGGCAAAAGGGAATCTTGGCTTAACATTATCCCAACCTCGAGGATCCTGTAAGTCTACTTTAACATGTAAAAATTCCTTTGGAAACTTCCTTTATCTCAACGGCCTCAAGATATATGCTGGAGATTATACTCCAAGCTTATGGTGTCCCGATACACATCTAAGGGTCTCATGACTGAGGTTTTAAAAAACGGTAATAAATGGCGTTTTTTTTCTAATAACAGCTAGTCCCTCAAGGTCCTGGAAACCTTGCTTCCAAAATTCCTTAGAGACATACACTGTCCCTAACTCCTTCCCAGCCTGAGAGTATATAATCAGTTACCCTTCACAACCTTCGTGCACCTCTTTCTTCCCACGGGTCCTGTCCCCATACTTTCATAAAATCACCTTTTTGCACCAAAGACGTCTTCAAAAATTCTTTCTTGGAGGTTAGCTCCAAAACCCTCACCAGCACCCCCAAAACCCCATCATTGCTGCCCAGCATTCCTTACTCTCATCACCCTGAATTTGTTGCCCTGGTGCTCCAGCTCCCTCCTTTTAATGCCTCTACACCCACAGCATTCGGCCTTTTGGGGACCACCAGTTCCCGGGGATCCAGGGCCACTTCACGTTCCACCAGGCCACTCCTTCCCTAGCTTACCCAGGGCTATAAACTTCCCCCCACCCCGCAAACACACATCTTTTGCTCCTTGCTCCTTCTTCCCTCCTCTCCTGGTACATCCCAATAAAGAACAAACTCTGCACCCTCCACCCCTGTATCTTCTCTCCCCACTACCTGCAGTAGCCTTTCAGAGCTCCAGCACCCATGCTTCTCAAGATGTTCAATGCTAATACATTAAAAGAAAAGAGAGAGAGAGAGAGAGAGAGAGAGAGAGAGTCAGATAGGAACTGTCGCCACTTCCCAGCAACACCTGATCTGCACCTGTGTCTCTGCTATCCCTTTGGGAAAAAGGACCCACTTGAGGCCAGGCCCTTCACCTGGAACCTATGACCATCTTCTGGAGGGGGAGTAGGCCTTTGCAATGATCCCCAATTGTCACCTGTCCATTTATTTCTGGATCATTCTGTTATCTGTGAGTATGCTATTTCTCGCCCCTGATACAAGGTGAAGTAAACCTAAAGCCATCCCTCATCCCATATCTTTCTGAGATGCTGCCATATTTCCCTGATGCTGTAAGCAGCAAGTCCCCCCTTGTTCTGTAACCATTTCCCTTGCTGCCCACTTCACTCCTGCTTCTATCAGCCTGCCTCCCCCAAAGGAAAACTGATTTGTCAAGGGCACCAGTGACCTTTATATCGCCAACCCCTTTGATGATGTCCTCTCCTCAACTTACTGTACCTCTCAGATGCCCCTGATACATGTCACAATTGCCTGGTTCTTGAAAGTGTCCCTCCCTCCCTTTCTTCTAGTTTGTATTTTGGCCTATTTGAAAATTTACTCTTTGGGTGATGTTCTCCCAACCCCAGTGGCCACTGTGCTCCTTGTCAGTGTTTATTGCTCACTCCTCCTATTCCACAGGGCTTTTAACAGGGCCCTTCCCATCTACACTCTCTCTGTGGGTTGTTTCATTCTTGGTGCCAGCACAGAGCATGGACACAATGGGACCTCCCACATTCGTACTTCATGCATCAACCTGTCCCCTGAGATCCACATTTGTCTGTGTCTTTGCTGGATGACCAGAAGGGAGCAGACACTTAACATGTCCCAAGCACGCCTCTTCATGTGACGTGTTCCTTTGGTCTCCACTGCAACCCAGCACCACGTCCTCTGGATTCGATCTTCTGAAAACATCCTGTATCCATCCCGTTCTGTGCTCATCTACTGCTACTGTTTTCATAACCAAACAATTTGCTCATCTCATGACTTCACAGCGGTAACTCTGGCCTACTCCTATTCCTCAAACACACCAGGCTTCTTCCCTCCTTAGGACATTGGTGATCACAGTTGTCTCTGCCTGGAAGTCTCACCCTGAATCCTTACATGGTTGGTTCCTTCTAACCATCTGGTTTCAACTCCATTTTTGCCTTCTCAGAAGGTTTTGAGGTGTTTGTGTTAAAGACAAAATGAATACTTTGCCCTGTCTTGTTTACTTCTAAATGATTAAATTAGTTCACTGCTACTTAAACTGACATAAGCACGAAAAATGAGAGGGAGAAAGAGAAGAGGTGGGCCCATCATAAGGTCACCTAGGGTGGGCAGCAGTGCTGTCTCAACTTCATCCAGTAAGCTCTCTGGCTGCACGGTGGCAGGCCATGTCTCCCTGTGCCTTGGTTTCTCCATCTGCACTTAGAACAGTCAGGACACGTGCCCACAGCGTGACTTGAGATTGTCCATTCTCAGAACAGGGCTGGCACCAGGAATTCTCAAAATGAGTTTGATAGATCATTGCTTTGCATGTGTGAGCGACTGTCTGCGGGAGAATCAGGAGCCTGAGAAGAGTTGCTGGAGGCCAGAGTGCTCCCACCTGTCTTGTCTTGATGGAACCCACAGCCATGAACTAGCTAGGGAGAAACTGCCCTGGTTAGGACTGAGCAAGGAACCTGTACTGTAACTTCAGCAGGAAGGCCACTGAAGGCATTGTGCTCATAATTGGAAGTTCTCAAGCAAACATTTTCATTTCAGGGATATTATCTTTTAGACAGTTGTGCTTTCATTCTGTTTTCCAGTCATGTAGACTGTGCTCCCCGCCCCCCCCTCCCCCCACGGTAATGAGAAAAGTATTTACTTTGAAACATTAAACTATGGAGCCAGTCTCTGTGCTGATCTTTTAATTTATTATGTGGTAAATAGGAGACTGGAAAAAGGGTTGCCAAACCTCAAGGATATTTCTGGACTAGTCAGATATGAAGATGCACCCAGGGTTTCCTCATAACTCCTGGAAGACATCACAAGCTTTGGGTAAGTTCATCTCTGCTGCCAGAGTATCCTTAATAGTTATGAGGTGCAGGTGGGAGCAGAGGATTTAGGACTGAAGCTCTCTGGGTACCGACATTACAACTGCTGACAAGCATCTCCCAGTGATGAAGTTTTCGGGTGATGGTGGGGTGGTCTGGAGCTGACAGCCAAGAAAGAATTACTGAAGACGTCTTTGGTGCAAAACAGTGATTTCATTAAGGTATGGGGACAGGACCCATGGGCAGGAAGAGCTGCCTGGGACCCTTTGGAGAGACTGTTTATATATTTGGGAGTTGGGGGAGGTAAAGTCAAGTGGAAGTTTCCAGTGGGATTTTCATATGCTAAAGAAGACTCACAGGATACTGGAGGCCTATCTATTTTCCCTGAGTCGGAACCCCACCCCCCAGCTTCCTCCCCTGCCCTCCCCCCCTCAGGCTCTGTGCTGACAGCTCAGAGCCTGTAGCCTGCTTCTGATTCCGTGTCTCCCTCTTTCTCTGCACCACCCCACCCTGCCCCTCTCGCACTGTCTCTCTCAAAAATAAATAAACAAACATTAACAAAAATGGTGTAGCATCCTGTACTGCTGGAGAAAATTACAGAACCACATTCGATCTACTGTGCTTTCATACCCTTCGTAGCCTCCTGGGACCTCAGTGCTGTACAGGATGCTTTTTGGGGGGCTGTGGTCCCTCCCCCAGGTCCTTCTGAGGGAATCCCAAGATTACACATCTCTCTTTGCATCCTCTGCTATACATCTATCCCTTCCCTCCTAGGTAAAGCACATTCCCATTCTCCGAAGAGATCTAGCAGGCAGGGAGAGGGAGGGAAAGGGGCCTGTGTGCTGGAAAGGGGTGAGCTATTCTGTTGTCATGGCAACATGAGCTCTGCTTGACCTCACTGAGTCCTGGCATCAGGCTAACTGAAGGTCGGGGCAGATAAGAAAGCACTTGTCTCCATGTCTCTTTCTTTCTGTGATCACACTTTGAGATGATTAAAAAAAAATGGTTACTAGTGTAACTGAAGCTTCATCCTTTTTACTCAGGAAAAAAACAGAAACCACACGAAGGAGGAGAAACTAAACCACAGGATGTATTGTGTGAGGCCACCCACAGACACGGGGTCCTGTCAATAAATAAGCTTGTATCAAGGGTCCTGTGCACGCACAGACACATGCACACGTGGATACTGCTGCGCACTCCTTCCAGCCCAGAACAGCACAGTGACTGCTGAATAAGGTATGGGAGGGGGAGACAGGGGATGAGACAAAGAGGAGGGAATGCAGACTAACCCAGATCAAGCAAGGGAAGAGGGACAATTTACCTTTTCAATATTGCTAGTATTCGTTTTTTTTTTCATGCATTATTTGACATCTGTAATTTATTTGGATCCATTTGTACAACTACTTATTTAGAAAAAACTCTATGCCAAGTCACCTTCACCTGAAACATGTTTTTTCTCGTTTTGGTGGTGCTAAAATATCCATCACATAAAATTTACCATGTTAAGCATGTTTAAAATGAACACTCTGTAGCACTGATGAGATTTTTGGGGTGATGGTAGCGGGTCCAGAGCTGACGACCAACAAAGAATTCTTGAAGACGTATTTGGTGCAAAAAGGTGATTATATTAATGCATGGGGACAGGACCTGTGGGCCCTAAGAGCTGCTCTGGGGTTGTGAAGAATGACTGGTTTTATACTTTGGTGTTGGGGAGGTGAAGTCAAATGGGAGGCCTCCACAGGGACTTTGATATACTAAAGAGGACTCCTACCTTACCTGAGGCCTTGGTATTATCAAGCTATGGTTGTTTTCCCTCTAGTAAGTCACTAACATTATGACGGGGAGAAATGTTATACTCTGTATTTGCCTTAAGTATTTGTCAATGGGCTGCAGGTTATAAGGAAATTTAATTTTACCTGCCATTTCCTTCTTGCCTTTGTTTCCCATATCACTATGGAGGGGTGATGTGGGGGCTCCAGGAAACAGTCTACAGGCTTCTAGAGATTAGGCTGTTGATAAGATTGCCTTTTTCTTGTAATTTACTAAATACTTGTAAACTGATGGAGATCCAAGTCCAATAGGACTATGATCTCTTATCAGTTGGCCATTTGTTTTCTTTCCTTTCCTATGTCCTTGGGCAGCCACAAGTGCCTGAGGAATATCACACACATCCCACCTGGGGGGCGGGGGATGGCAGGGGTGCACTAGCTTGCACTTCGTTCTCAGACCGCCCCATACCCCCTCATCAGAACCATGAAGTTCACACTGTTGTACAATCAGCACCACAATCATCCAACTCCAAAAGTTTCATCACCCCTAACTGTATCTTTCTTTGTACGCTTTAATTAAGAACCCCCCCCCCCCCCAGTACCTCTTCCCCTCAATGCCTGGTAACCACTAGGTGTGGCAGAAAGTCAATTAGACCACTCAGAGACGCGCAAATACTATTTGCAGAGGAACCTGGCAACTATTTTACAAAGCATTAGAGTTTTGTCCCAGGGCGCCTGAGTGGCCCAGTTGGTTAAGCCTCCACTTTGGCTCAGGTCATGAGTTAGTTCGAGCCCCCTGTCTGGCTCCGTGCTGACAGCTCCAGGCTTGGAGCCTGCTTCAGATTGCCTCCTTTTCTCTGCTTCTCCCCCGCTCGCACTCTTTCTCTCTCTCTCTCTCAAATATAAACATTTTAAAAAAGATGTTCTACAGCTGTGCATCTTCACTGGTGTGCTCACCTACTGAGAGGTGACAGAACCAGGCTAGACTGCCTAACCGCCCAGGCGCAAAACAAAACAAAACAAAACAAAACAAAACAAAACAAAACAAAAACAAGTCCTGGTTTTTGAATAGAAGGCAGCTACTCTTTTTTCAAGCACAAAGGGCAGGGTGGAAGCCCACTGATCGGGGCAACACTGTCACCTACTGGCTAGAGAAACTGAATACCGCATATCGCGAAGTAAAATCTGTCTTTTTCGTTAGTGTCATAGGAAGAGCCCTGGAGACCATAGCTGAGGGAAAAAAGAGGAAGGCCACTGAGGGGGAGAGAAAGCTGGAGCCAGGCATAACTGGCCCGGCCACACCTCCTTTGGCACAAAAGCCTTCCATCATCCCTCCCCGGAACTATGCCTGCAGAGGCAGGAAGTTCCTTCACCCAGGAGGTAGAATGCCCGGGCTTGGGGCTGCGCTCCGATTGGTGGGTTCTGTGAGTGCCTACGGTGGCTGAGTGAGGTCGTGGACTGTGTGCTTGCCTGAGTCTGATGAGGTTTCCCGACGCGTCCAAAGGCCTGAATCGCTGATATCCCAGTCCTGTGCTATTCCCGGGAGCCCCGACCATCCCTCTGGCGATGCGTGTATGGATCCCCTGGTCATTGTCCTCCTGTTCACCCCAGCTTGTGAAAACGCTCCTCCCTTGGCACACTGGCTGTCCTCTCAACCCTCCTTCCTCTACTACCTCCTG
>NC_064817.1:58617244-58647489 GCF_023721935.1 Panthera uncia | reverse complement strand
TTCATTAAATGTTGTTCTTGATCCCTCCTTTCCTTTGCGTTACTCCTTGTGTGGCTGATTTCCTCACCAGGTCTTCTCAACAACTCTTTCAGGATCAAGACTGGCAAAAATCAAGACTGTTTAGTGGCAATTAATTTGCATCCTCAAAATTATATAGTATAGGTCACTTTTTACCCTGATATTTTAAAAAGTTTATGAACACATATGCTTTATGCTTTGTCCTCTCTTTTCATTATTTCCTTACAGAAAAATTCCTAAGAGTGTAATACAACTTTTTTTCTCTTTTAACGTTGCACAGGACATCGCATACCCTTGACAAGATTATTATGTGAATTTATTCTTGGAATTATTCTAGCGAAGTATCTAGCTGACTTTTTTTCAGATTTATTTTTTTTTTATTGAGGTATAATTGACATATAACATTACATTAGTTTCAGGTATACATCGTAATTATTCAGTATTTGTATATATTGTGAAATGGTCACTATAATATGTCCAGTTGCTATCCCTACAATTGTTCAGTCTTTGGCCATCTTTAGCAAGAATCCCGTTTGCCCAGTTTAACAAAGAATCTTCCTACCCTGAATGTCGCTTCTGAGTAATTTTTCACTACTGATCCTTTCAAATATACCAAGAGTTTAAAGACAGAAGTGGGAGCTGCAAGGCCTCACTAAAACAGCCCAGCCTGGGTGAAGAAGGAAGTTTTGTTTTGACTCTGAGGAACGCTTTTTTTCCGAACATGAAAGGGCGGGGGAGGAGCGGAGTTGTGCACATTTGTGGGGCGATGCTGCCCCCAAACGGCCACAGTTCCACTTGAGCGCTGAAGAAATGTCTAGGAGGATATTCATAACAGCAGCAGGAAGTTCCCTCTGTTCCAGCGCTGTCCTTCCGGGGCGGGAGTGCCGGGGTTGATGGGAATTGTGGCCATTTGCCTTAGGGTTATACGGAATTCGGCCGGCTTTTTCCTAGCCATGGCTTGAGTTTATTTTGTGGACAGTTTCTTGTGGTGTCCGGGGTCGCGGGCATTACAGGGAAGATTAGGAGCGAGGAGGAAGGGGAGGGGGGAGGAGGGGGGAGGGGGGAAGGGAAGGAGGGGGAGGGGAGGGGGAGGGGAGGGGGAGGGGGAGGGGGAAGGGCAGGAGGGGGCAGGAGGGGGCAGGAGGGGGGAGGAGAGGGGGGAGGGGAAGGAGGAAGATGTTAGTCCTTGGACTCACTCTAAGAGTTATCTGGAGAAGTGATTCCCAAAGCCAGGTGTGTCGTCTGTGCCTTCAAACTATTTGGTGGAAAGTTTCTGCCATTCCTTTACTTTGTGAGTCGGGGCCTGGGTGCTTGAGTGGGAGAAAGGGAAAGCCAACTAGCCCTGGAACCCTTTTGAGGGCGTCGTCTGTCTGTCCGTCCACCCATCTATCCATTCGTTCATAAAACAAATATTCATTGAACACCCATTAAGCGCCAGGCACAGTTTTAGACCCTGGGGATCCAAAGACCCTTAAAAACAGGAGGGCCCTGTTCTCAGGGACCATTCCTTCTAGTGAGTGGAGACAGAAAATAAAGAAACAAATTACCGAGTTAATTTCAGATAGTGATAAGTGACAGTAAAACGGGGTGATATGACAGAAAGAAATGCGGTGGATGCGTACCCACTTTTACTGGGTGGTCAGATTTGGCTTCTTCAAGGAAATGACAGTTGAGGACATTAGGAGTGGTCTTGTGTGGCTTTGATGACATGGATAAGGATTAAAAGCTTCTTGGTTTTATATTGATTCATGCCTTGTTGATACAGAGGCTTAGATTAACACAAAATGGAGGTATGTTTGCTGCTTCGTTCGCTGCAGTAGTTCCTAGACTCTCAAAAACTATCATCAGAATAGAAAATTCTGATGGAAGTGCTGGCACTAGAGCGTGGACAACAAAAGCTGCTGGGTTAGGGCCTTGATCCTACCTCAGGATCCCCTCAGTTTTTCTGGGTCTGGAGGAAAGAGGGGAGATGGAAAGCTGCAGATCCATGAGTGTCTGAGGCTCTCCCCTTTGTAGCTGTGAGGTACACAGTGAAGGGGAATTATAAAAATAGGCCTTCAGAAAGAATGGCCACAGTGAGATCCAGAGTTTGTCCAAATATCCTGAGGGCCTCTGCCTGAGAAAATTGGATCTGAGGCAAAGGAACTTGTAAGCAGACAAAGCAAAGTGAATGGCCTGAGTAGGTGGGGGTGGGGGTGAGACTGGTTGCTTTAGTGTGAGAGAGATACTGAAAAGAGTACCTGATGCCCTATCAGGGGGCACCTACTCAGTTGGGTTGGGTGGGAATATCAAGGACACCAGCTGGTTTAGGTCAGGGTAGCAGCAAGCCTTTGCCCTGTTGTGTTGGATGGTGGGCGGCAGGTGACTGTGATCTTTAATTCTTTCCACAGTCAGCACCTGCCTTTTCTCCCAATCCAGGCCATGAGAGGATTCGTCCTCTGTGTTCTAAGTACTGAGATTTAGGATTCTCCATATTCTGCATATAATCTAGCTACATTATTTTGGGACAGAATTCCTTGTAGAGACAGGGGAAAAGGGAGGTTAGAGGAGGACCAAATGTCTGCCATGGTATGTTTTGGTCAAAAACAACAACCACAACAACAATACTAATTGCCTGCAGCCATTACGGGTTTACCATGTGCTGGGCCCCATGCCAAGGGCCTTCTCCATATTCCCTCCTTTAATCTTCACAGTAACATGGAAACACTGGTACTCTATTTCCATTTTATATATGAGGAAACTAAGGCTTAGTTTCGGTGGCCTACCTGAGATTAAGCAAATACAGCCATGGTTTCAGTCCAGCTTTGCCTCTAGTCCAGTTTTTCTGAAAGTGGGGTCCCCAGAACAACAGCATCAGCATCACCTGGGCATGTGTTAGAAATGCAAGTCATCAGGCCCTGCCCCAGACCTACTGAATCAGAAACTCTGGGGTTGGGGCCCAGCCATCTGTGGTTTAAAACGCCTTCCAGGTGATCCTGATGCACATTTGTAAAATGCTGTAGATGCTGGATGACTAAACTACTATTAAAGTTGTTGGTTTCTTTGACATGTGGGACTGCTTGCCAGGAAGCTACCTGTCCACTATGTAAGATGTTTGGGGTGTGTTCCTTATATTTATGGGAACTCAGGATAAGGAGAAAACAAGTTGTATCTGACCAGTGATTGGGGTGGGGGTGGGAGGGGGCTTTGTTGAATGTAGAGGGAGCCCAGGCATCTCCATGGCCCTTTTTATTTTCCTGAACTTCGTGGAAAAGTTGACGAGTAACATGTGCACCTGGAGGAGGTAGTATACCTGCAGCATATCCTTATCTGGGGCCGGATGGCACAGGGGTGTGGGATGCCACTCCTTAAATCCCCAGCCCTCCTGGCCAGAGTGTTTCTAAAAATTTTAATTTTGTAGGTTCCAGCATTTTAAGGCCTCTGTAGAACATGTGGCAGCTACCAGTATCCCAAATGATATATGCTCTTGTAGTCACCACCACCGGTAATTGCCAGCTATTAAATTATCCTCACTGAGGTTCAGTGGCTACACGAATCTCTGCTTTGGGGAGGGCTGATGGGAAGGGCGACTAGGAGGCGCGGTGCTATGTGGAGCTCAAGGAAGAGGGAAACTACAGGAAACTCAGGCTGGTCATCAGCTGTTACTCGTCAACTTCTCCCTGAAGTTCAGGAAAATAAGAAGGGCCATGGAGATGGCTGGCCACCTCTGTAGCTCATGGCAGTACAGACAGACAGAAGCATCTGTGTAATTCTCCGTGCTCCATGCCAGGGGCTCAAAGGGGAGGATTCAGAACTGTTGTGGAATGTCCAGCCTCTCTGGTAAGTGGAATTCAGGTAAAAGGAAGGCAGAGTATCCATCTGGTGGTGGAATGAAGGAGGACATTGTCTGGTGTACTACATGGAGGCAGAGGATAGACTGAACAGTAGTGATGTGATCCTAGATTCAATCTTCTACCCCTTGGGGAACAGGTGGGGAAGCCTGTCCCTCTACCTGTGGACCCAGATACCTGGCTTCAGTATAGGTGCATGGTGGAGGGGGCATGGGGAGACACTTTTGCAGGCTGCTTTGCAGCCACAACTTCTGATTCCTTGGGAAATTGGGTAGACAATGAATCAAATGGCCTGTGGCCTCCCTTGAGTTTTCATGGGTCTGATACACTGTATGTAGAGTTTGCTTATAGGCCCGAGTTTCAGTTTATTTCAGTCAGTATTTCCACCCTCCCCTGCATCTGATTTGCTATCAGCAAAGAAGATTTGAGGGAGGCCCCATCTGGAAGAAAAATCCGTGTGTGTGTGTGTGTGTGTGTGTGTGTGTGTGTACGTTCATGTATATGTATATCTATGTGCACATATAATATAGAACATATATAATACATAACATATAACATAATGTGTAATATAATTAATATATAATACGACATGCTATATTTTATATGTGTGTATAAATACGTGTGTGTGTGTATGTATGTATGTATGTAAAACAAGAGAATTTATGTGTTTGTCTGGGTTAGAAGAAGAAGTTTCAATTTGGGGAAAGGGTATAAAGTCCCACTCTCTGACATGCTTACACTAGCAATACTTGGATATGTCTTCCTCTTCTAGTTGTAGCATGGTTCTTAGTCTCTCAATACTGGCATTGGGGTCTCAAAGGAAGCACTCTGTAAGATCTGTAAATAGTCATACAGCAGTTTGGACCAAGCAGGCCAGCAGGGCTTTGAAACCTGTTCATAAGCCAGTCCCTGCTTATCTCCCATTGGTATAAGATGGTGGGGCTTACTGGTTTCCCTTTCCATCCTCTGAATGCCCTTTCTGACCTCTCACTTTCAGATTTGGGTCAAATTGCCTAATTGTGTGAGCTCTTTCTCTATGAGCAAAACTCAAAGTGCAGTTTTGCATAAGCCAGGTGAAGTGTGCTCTATCCCATCATGTCTTAGGCCCATCTGTGCTTCTTCAGCACAACTGAGGAAGTAAGTGTAAACACGGGTAACTTATTTCCTCATTCAGGCCTATTCATACCACCCTCTCAAGCAAAAGCAAACCTGTATTCACAGGCCGAAAGGCCAGCAAAAGCTACAGTTTTCTGACTGGATCATAAAGAATGAACATTGTCTGATCTTGAACACCCAGTGTCACTATTTAAACTAAAACACCTTTCCACAAGATATTTAGTCCACATCTTCAAACTACTTATTTTTTTCATGCCCCCATCCCTACCCACCCTTCGGTTTCACAACTTATATTCTCTCTTCAAACCTCCAACACTGCCTCTCCCAGCCTCACTCTTAGCTGATGACCTCCCTTTCTAATTCACTGGGAACATTGCGTAAGAGTTAACCCGAATGAACAAGTCCAAAATTGAACTCCCCCATCTTCCCCTATGAACCTTCTTCAGCTGCAGTATTTTCCATCGCAGGATAATGGCAACTCTATTCATTCAGCTGTTGTGCCATAGACTTGAGAGTGGTCCTTCACTATGCTGCTATACTCACCCCTCATTTTCAACGGGTCAGGAAATCCTGTGAGCTCTTTTTGCAAAATATGTCCAGAATCTGAGCACTTCTCATCACCTCCACTGCTAACATCCTGTTACAAGCCGCCATCAGTTTTTCCCCCTAGCTTATTGGAATTGTTTCCTGACTTCTTTCTCTGCTTCACCCTCCTGCCCACCACCCCCCTCCAAACTGCCCCACTGATAATCAATCTAGCAGCCAGAATAATGCTATTAAAACATATAATTGGATCATATCGTGCCTCTGCTTAAAACCAAGAGCTTTCATTTCGTTCATGGTAAGTTAAGAGTCCTTATAATTGCCTACAAGGCCATATGTGATTTGTCCACTAGTTACCTCTTTTACCTTGTCTCGTAGTACTCTCCTCTTCTCTCATTCCCCTTTGGCCACAGTGACCTTCTTGCTCCTAAAGGAAAGGCTTTGGCACCATCTGTTCTCTCAGCCTGGAACATTCTTCCCCCCAGATGTCTGCATGACCACTTCCCTCATCTCTTTTATGTCTTTGATTAAATGTCATCTTTCAGTGTGGCTTACCCCTAAACATCTATTCCAAATCCCCCTCCCCACCACACGTACAAGTCCCATTTATCTTGTCTTATTTTGTTCTCTCTTGAATGCATTTTGTTCTTTCAACACATTATGTAATTTACTTCCTTATTATGAGTGTTTGCATGTCTCTGCTCCCTAGAAGGCAAGCTCTTCAAACCCAGGGTTTTTGTTGTTGTTGTTTGGTATGTGTGTCCAATTCTTCACTAATTTGTCTCAGTAGAGACTGGCATATAGGAGGTGCTCAACAAATATTTGCTGAATGAATAAATATATATTACCAACATCCTCCATGTTTATCCAATTTTTTAATCCAGTGAAGAATGATAGGGAGGTGCTAATGTCCCCCACAAAAATTTGTTTCCCTCAATTTCCCCTTATGGTTGTGCCATCATCGACAAACTCCCAAGACAAAGAAAATATTTCTAACACATATAACAGGCAAAGGGTAAATAACCTTAAGGAACAAAAACCGACGATAAATAGCACACCAAACAACAAAACAAGCAAGCGAAGGAAACACATTAGGGCACCCATGAATAAATGGACACTGTTCTCAAACAATTTGGTAGTGCTCGTGAGGGTAAGGAAACAAACAACTTTTGCTCAGCTGTGCTTACACTGAGAGTGTACACTGAGAGAAAGTATCTCCATGAGCGGTCATCGTCGTATCTGGTGTTAGGACAATGTTGAAGAGGAAGTTCACTCATTATACAGTAACCTCCCTAGGATGACTCATGGGAGAAACTTGTCTCCAGGAAAAGCATTGGTTACTCCTGTGCAGTCATTCAGGTTTGACCTCAGGGATGCTGTGACTCCTGCTGGTGGTCACCTTTCCCTCTTTCCATTTAGGCAGCTCAAAAACACAGATCCACATCTCTGGCAAGCTGTCAGTAAATGTGTAGAACTTATGGCATGTGCTTTGCATTCAAGTCAGTCATCTGATTAGACTTCCACATCTCGATTTGGCCTTGATTTCCTCACCCAACATATTTATTAAAACTTTGATTTTCTTCTGTATTGATGTATTTCTGTAAGCTGTGTTATTCCTCAGCTCAAAGCCTGCCAATGGCTTCTGATCTCACCCAGAGTAAAAGCCCAGTCCTCAGCCTGTAAAGACTCTACCGGATTTAATTCCTGGCTAACTCTCTGGCCACTCTCCTTCACTCACTCTGCGCTAGTCAAACTGGAATCAGCTTCTACTTTTAATAAAATCTTCTGTTTCTCAGGTGATTGAGCTATGTGATACACGACCACAGCCATAGACTTGTTTGTTTGTTTAAAAACACAGCTTTTGAGGACAAGGTATGATGGCTCTCTAAGTCTGCTTACCCCTTGTGCATGCCAACATTTGGATAAAGCATATCTATCAATCATATCCACAAATACTATGTATGTCGCTACACTTTGCACCAGAAGCGTCGCTGGTGTACCTGTCTGGTCAATGCCAAATTCTTGTTCTACAGCTCACCGTCTGGGAAGAAATATACAGTCACCAGCCACCGCTGAGACCATTGGATTGGTGGTGACAACTACCTTCCATCTTAGTGCATCCATCTTGCCTGCCAGATAAAGCAGCTCTGAGCCTATTTACTGGGGTCTTTCTAGAAAACAGCACTCATCATCCTAATGGTCATTTGTCTCTGGCTTTCTCTATCCATGGGAACCCACCAAACTTCCAAGGCTGCCTTCTCCAGACTATCCAGTATGACTGTCCCCTCCCTACTGGGATTATTTCACACAGCCTGCACTGCTAACCCAGGATGGGGAAGTGGAATATGAAATACAAGAGAGGCTAGACTTTCCGTGGCACTGTGGCACCTCCAAGCCTTCTTCACCTAGAAGGATCCTGTCAAAGGGACTGATCCCCAGAGCCACTTGGAAAGTGCTCTGTTTAGGTCAAAACATTCTAACAAGTGAACCCTTGGAGATCCAGTCCTCTGGTATCTGTGGTATGGGGTTTCATCAATGTGGAGGTGTACAGGGAAGCCAATGGGACACAAATAGTTTGAGGGTCATGAATGAGGGTCATGAACCTGATGGTTCAGGGTCAAGGACCAGAAGGCTTCTCTTTCTTGCTTCCTTTCACCTCAGGGAGTGGCCTCAGGCAATGCCTCTGGAGCCAGTTCACTCAGTCTCCTCTGACCAGCACTGCCAGCCCTTTGTTCCAGATCTTGTTCTTGTGTTTAACCCACCATATAGACTTGACATGCTCACCAGAGAAAACTTGGAAAGCTGGGGAAAGTTACCACAATGAATTTAAAAATCAACCATAATTCTACAACCAATAATCACTCTTAGTTCTGAATTTATTCCCCTGGTCTCTTTTCTATGGGAGTATGGTAATGTGGCATATAAACTACTACCATGAGATTCAGTGGTGTCCCTTGCTGCATTCCAGACATTGCTGAGCATGTGTGATGACCTGCAGAAATGGCCTTCCTGCCCCCTGCCCACACACCCCATCCTTCATGAAAAACGATGCTCAACCTCAACATGAGTCAGACAATAATATATATATATATATATAATTGTATATATATATATTATTGTATATTGTATATTATATATATATATATATTAATTTTTTACTTAAATTCTGGTTAGTGAACATACGGTGTAATATTAATTTCGGGTGTCCAATATTGTGTGATTGAACACTTCCATACAACACCCAGTGCTCATCACAACCTGTGCCCTCCTTAATCCCCATCACCTATTTAACCCATCCCTCCACTCACCTCCCTTCTGGTAACCATCAGTTTGTTCTCTCTAGTTAAGAGTCTGTTTCTTGGTTAGGCAATAAAATAATTTTAGTCACAGCGAGATAGCATTTCTTTTCTATCAGAGGACTATTTGATTTAGGGACAGAAAAGGATACTAGGAAATGACATCCTAAGGAAGAAAGAACCAGGAAGCCCAGTTTGGCCCCCTAATAGCACTATGGCTGTTTGAGGGGAGTGGTGATATCCCTTACTCAGGTTTGTCTCCTGGCCCAGTTCCCATAGGATAGACACTGAATCCAATGAGGGGCTGAGACTAAAAACTGAAAGAGTTGTTTCTATAAGAGTGAGGAAGCAGTGAAAATCACTCAGCACAGGCCAAATGGCTCCCTTTCATGGTGGGTGATCACCATATGCAACTGGTGGGCCTGTGGTCAGAACAAAGGATGCTCCTGTGCCGCCAGGCACCACAGGAGCCACTCTCAGAGAAATGTGCTGGGGATACTTGGGTCCAGAGCCCTGGGATCTTTTGTAGATGTGGCTGAATAAAAACAGGGTTAACACCAGGGCAGCCAAACAGGCTCATCACCGGTCTCATCCCTGCCTCTTCTCTGGATGCTCCAGAACTCCACTGAGCTCTGCATCAACATATTCAGCAGCCCCGGCTAGGGTGTGTGATGGCCACCAAGGTCATCACCAGGCTTGGACATGGGACAGGCTTAATGGCATATTCTGACATATGACTCCGTACTCCACCCAGGAATGGAATGGAATGGAATGGAATGGAATGGAATGGAATGACAAAGGAGATCTGAAATATGGGCATGGGAAAGGCTTCAGAGGACTCTGTGAAGAATTGATCCAAGTTCTAAATGACCAAATTGTTGCGATCAATTAGGGGGTAAAGAAAAACAACTGAAATAAAAACATTTTCCACATTGCTAGCTGAGAAAATTTAGAGATGGGGCTTGGATTATCAAGTGTTAATAACATTAAAAACTGTTTTATGTTTCTATAAAAATGTCCTGTGGTTATAAGAAAGCAAAAAAGAAAGAAGGAGCAGAGGGAGAGGAGAGGAGAGAGGCAGGAAGGAGGGAGAGAGAAACAGAGAGACAGAGACACGCAGAGAATAAAGACAAAGGAAGGAAAGAAGGGGAAGAGACAAAAGTGACTATGCATAGACACCAGCCATGGGCTTAGTTCATGTTTCTTCTTGAAACCCAGGGCTGCTGCCTCTAACGCCCAAAGTCCTGATGATAACATTCTGGTATTGTGCTTGCTTAGTGAAGCTTTCAGAGCTTCCCTTGAGGAAAAGTTATGACCCACTGCAGCAACACGGACATGACTGGGGTCTATGCCCAACCAATGTGACAGCCCTAGTTCACCATAGCACCAGGAAGTTGCAGCTGAAGCCATAAGTACCATGACTAACTTATGCCTATTTCTCCCCTCATTGCCCCAGGCCTCCCTCTCCCTTAGCAGATGTGGGACAAAGGAACCCTTGCCGAAAATAATCTCAGAGCCTCAGTCTGAGCTATGTCTGGAAAGCCCATAGCATTCTGAATGATCTAGAATTTACTGAGCATTTACTAGGCTCCAAGGCCTTGTGCTAAGAGCTCACATGTCCACTTATTGCATAATGCCATCGTTAAAATAACCAAGCGAGGCAAGTGTGGCTATAACTTCCACTTTTGAAGTGAGGAAACCAAGGCTCAGTAAGCTCCAGAAACCTGCGTAAGGTCACAAAGATAATAAAATTCAAGTGTCTCTCAAATAAAAGATGACATACTTTGCTTTAACTATAAATCATCACGTCCCGGAGACTGAAGAGGAGAGGAAGTGATTTTAAGTCTGGCCTGATTTCAAATCACTTTGAATTACCCTTGCTTGGTGTGCCTAGGGAGGCCTTCTCTCTTAAACATCTACACACACACACACACACACACACACACACACAAAAACACCCCAACTGGTGTGGCACAGTCTGAGTCCCATATGATCCAGACTCAGCAGTTAACAGAATGATTATTTCCTTACCCTTACTCATGAACAACATTAAATCAAAATTCCCAGAATTTTCTTGGAAACTCACTGCATCAGAAGCTTCCTTCCAACCTTAGCCCAAAATGTGTTCACTTCAGTTGTGCAGATTCCACCATCCCCCAAAGATAGCTTAGCACCCTTCTCTGTCTTCCCATAATTCCCTGGATGTATTTTCATTGATCCATTCATCCAACAAATAATCACGGAACTCCTCTGAAAGGGGAACACTTTTGCACTGTTAGTGGGAATGCAAACTGATGCAGCCACTCTGGAGAACAGTAGGAGGTTCCTCAACATATTAAAAATAGAACTACCCTACGACCCAGCAATTACACTACTAGGTATTTATCCAAAGGATACAAAAAATGCTGATTTGAAGGGGCACATGCACCGCAATGTTTAGAGCAGCGCTATCAACTATACCCAAATTATGGAAAGAGCCAAATGCCCATCGACTGATGGATGGATACAGAAGATGTGGTATAGATATACAATAGAATATTACTCGGTGATCAAAACGCACGGAATCTTGCCATTTGCAACAGCGTGGGTGGAACTAGAGTGTATTATGCTAAGCAAAATAAGTCAGAGAAAGACAACTATCATGTGATTTCACTCATATGTGGAATTAAAACAACAACAACAACAACGACAACAACAACAACAGGGGCACCTGGGTGGCTCAGTCGGTTAAGCGTCTGACTTTGGCTGGGGTCATGATCTCACAGTCTGTGGGTTCGAGCCCCGAGCCCCGAGCCCCGTGTCGGGCTCTGTGCTGACAGCTCAGAGCCTGGAGCCTGCTTCGGGTTCTGTGTGTCCCTCTCTCTCTGCCCCTCTCCCGCTTGCACTCTGTCTCTTCTCTCTCTCTCAAAAATAAACACTTTCAAAAATAAAAAAAAAAAACAAACAAACAGATGAACATAGGGGAAGGGAAGGAAAAATAAGATAAAAACAGAGGGGGAGACAAACCATAAGAAACTCTTAAATACAGAGAACAAACTGAGAGTTGCTGGAGGGGAAGTGGGTAGGGGGATGGGCTAAATGGGTGATGGGCATTAAGGAGGGCACTTGTTGGGATGAGCACTGGGTGTTATATGTAAGTGATGAATCACTAAATTCTACTCCTGAAACCAGTACTACACTATAGTTAACTAACTTGGATTAAAATTTTAAAAAATCATGGAAATTCTCTAATATATGCCAGCCACTATATTACTCCTTGGAATCTCTATCATTCCAATTATTACTATCTCTTTTTTAATGCTACCTTTTTTTAATGATCAGGTTATTTTTTAAAATTTTTTAACGTTTATTCATTTTTTGAGAGACAGAAAGAGACAGAGCACGAGCAGGGGAAGGGCAAAGAGAGGGGGAGACACAGAATCCGAGGCAGGCTCCAGGCTATCAGCACAGAGTTGGATGCGGGGCCCGAACCCACGACCCGTGAGATCATGGCCCGAGCTGAAGCCAGACGCTCAACCGACTGAGCCACCCAGGCGCCCCAATGATCAGTTTTAATGTAACAATATCTCTCACTAGGATGAGTGCCTTGTAAGAAGGTACTGTGCATTATCCATTATTATATACCTCGGGCTTAGCCACATATGGGCACATCTCTGAGTAGGTTATCAACAAATATTGGAGATTGAACGGAAAATTTCATGAGGTATATACTACATGTAAGACATTAGGAACACAAAAGGGAGATAAAACAAAACCTAAATGGAATGCAAACCCCACTAAGGGCAAAGACATGATGCCACGTTGAAGGTGGGATACCAAGAAGGGAAGCTCTCATAATACCGACAAACACCCTTTGCAAAATAAACCCAGCCAGGGTCTGCACACTCAGATAAGCATACATCTTAGGTAGGATGGCAAAATAGCATCCATCCCTATAATGGGAGCCCTCTATTCTCAGTCTCCAGTCTGCTTTATGGGGCACAGTCTGCCTATCATACTGTATGTAACACAATCCCCTGACACACCAGGGACAGTAGAAGTGAGAAGTAAAAGAGTATGAATATGAAAGTCATTCCTTTTAGGAATAGATACCTTATTTTTTTTTTCTTTTTTTTTCTTTTCTTTTTTTTCTTTTTATTTTTTTATTTTATTTTTGGGACAGAGAGAGACAGAGCATGAACGGGGGAGGGTCAGAGAGAGAGGGAGACACAGAATCGGAAACAGGCTCCAGGCTCTGAGCCATCAGCCCAGAGCCTGACGCGGGGCTCGAACTCACGGACCGCGAGATCGTGACCTGGCTGAAGTCGGACGCTTAACCGACTGCGCCACCCAGGCGCCCCGGGAATAGATACCTTATACTGCGACTCACTGGACTGTCTTGCCTGTCTCTCAAAGTATTAGAAGTTCTGAATCCCCAAAACCTACCCAGGAGAAGTGTTGCCACTCCAGACCTACATGCTTCCTAACTATGCATAGGTCTGAAGGGCCGGCTTTGCCTGCCAGTTGCCCTAGAGTTTGCAGATTTTACCTGTGAATTCTGTTGACGGGACCCACCCCATATTCTGCAGGTTCCATACTGGCATGGCCAGAGGCTCAACAAGCCAAGTACTGACACCAGCTTTTGGGCGGGGAAAATGGTTTTGTGGCAGGGCGCCAAGCAAGGAGACAGGAGAACATTTCTCATATCCGCCTCCCTGAAGGGTTGGGGTTGGGTGTATTTAAGGATAAGGGGTCAGGATGTCAAGGGGTCTGTAGGGTTGAATGGAATATGCTGACTGCACATAGGGGCATGTGCATTCAGGAATCATGCTTCTTCATGGGACACATGTTCAGAAAATGGTGGCCTAAGCATGATGAACGGGAGAGATCATGGAGTGTGTCATCACAGAGGTTACTTTCATTCACTCTTGGCCCCTTCCACACAGCTGCAAGAATTCTTCCCGGTTTGCTTCCATCTTAGCTAGTCTCCTAGGTGGTTGGTCAACTTCTGCAAAACAGGTTCATAACTCAAATGAGCCAGCGTTTCTTTAGGGTAGAATGATCAAATATTTGTCGACGTGTCAGTTTCACTTTTAATTTGTCACTTTTTTTTTTTCTAGACAAGGAACCTGAATTGTGTCATGGTCCCTGGTATAGTATTCATGGATCATGAGGGCCTTCTGACTTCCAGGTGTGCTGAAGGTGGCAATAGGGAGTAGCCCTTCCTTTCTTTATACAGCTACTGATTAATGGCAAGCAAAAGTATAGTTTTCATAAATTGGGCAGCTCTCCTAAATTAGGTTTCACACTACATCATTGATGTCAGAATAACTCTACAAGTTAAGTGTTTTTCTTCCCATTTAATATTTGTAAAAAGAGAAAGAGGGAGAGAGACCTCTGTTTTTGTACAAAAACAGTAGATGGAGGGTTAAGACTTGAATTTAAGGTCTAAGTTTATCGCTAGTTGGTATTATGGATGTTAAATGGTGTTTCTTGAGTTTTCCTTCCTGAGAAGCAAATCTATTCGTCAGTTACAAAAGAGCAGTAGCTGGGGTCCATGGCCAGCCTGGCATCATTATTTTATCACAGCACCCCTGGCGACACTAGAGCTACTTTTGATAGTAAGGGGGCAGGATGGAGGTGAGATTGTGGACATGACACAAAGCTGAGAGGGATTTATGGAGACTAGTGAATGGCCCTGCCTTTCTTTCAGTAAGGGAGAGGTATTTGGTGGTATCAGTTGTGGTGGTATCATGATGTCATCCCTTCCTGGCCACTGGACCCCAAGACAGAGCAAGATTTTCAGGGACTTGTGAGGCTCTACATCAAAAGGAACACAGTGCATTGTGTCACCTGTGTCAGATGTAACAACTGTGTCAGATGGCCAGAATGGCATCTTAAGGGACTGTTGTACTTCCTCCTGACCACAAAACAGTCCTGGAATATATGATCACCACACTCACATGCAACAGCTTCAGCAAGATGGCGCAAGCCATCTCCTAGACCTGGCCGCTGTTACATTTTGTAAATCAGGCTTTCTGTTTTCATGGAATACTCTCACATGATTTCTGACCATAGCCCCAGTTGTTTTTCCTCCCAGCTTTTAGTCACAAAGTTTCAAGGCCAATCGAATTTGCTTCCCTGTCTATAGTCCAATAGCTAAACAGTCCATAAGAACCACACCCCTGAATACCATCTGCCTATTTTACTGCTCGATTTGTGCTTAATATCTCACCGACCTCACTGCCCCAGGACACCCTACCTCATACAAATTATAGCTTCTAGCCTGTCTGAGTGAATTGGACGCTGTCACTTTTTTTTTTTTTGACATTTACTTTGTCACATGTTACAATATATTTATTATACATGTTGCATGGATGCTTGGCAATAAATAATGTGTATTATATAAATGTTGGGTTTGGGGCTCAGGATTTATCCATTCAGTCAAGTTTGTTCACATCTTCAAAACTTCTAAATTCTTATTAAGTTGTTGGCTGTTTGAGCAGTCAATTGCTGAGAGACGTGTTTTGTTTTGTTTTTTTTTTTTTAACTGGATTTGCCCATACCTACTTTCAATTCTTTCAATTTTTGCTGTATGTATTTTGGGGCTATGTTACAATGAGGTTTCTGGGACAAGTTCCAATTTGGGATGGCATCCCGGGGTCATTGTTGCACTCCCTCCTGACCATAGAACACACCCTGCGGACGCAATCACTCAAGATGTCATCTCTAACACCCTGTTTCTGCATGAAACACACTCTCCATAAGATGGCCACAAGCCAACCTCTGTAGGTATCATGAACCACACCTGTCACAGAAAACACTTGTATTTTCCAGATTTTACATTTTCATAGTAGACTAACTTACATGGTTTCAGACCATAGTCCTATTTTTCATCCCAAATTTTAATGACCATTTTCGAGGTCCTTCAAGTTTGTCTTCCCATATAGTCTGACAGCCACCAAGACCATGTGATCCATATTTTAAGGAGGATCTACATGACTTTACCGCCTGCAAATAGCAGCACTCACCCTTGCCAATGACAAACATATTTGATAATGGAAGATGCCTTCCTTACATGTAAGATTCCTTCTGCCACCCTATGGCTCCCTAGCTCCAGCAATTCTAGGTTTCATTTTCTCCCCCCTCCCCACTTTATCCCTGGCATTACAGATACTTCAGCACCTTAGTCAGGACTGGTGATGCCTTTGGCTCCATCCGTGGCATGTCCACATTACCTGCCAAAGGTCAACTCAGTGGTGCGCTTCCAGAAAAGAATCATCCCAGTTGAACTTTCATCTCCAATTTTCTTGCCCCACACCAAAGGGCCTTTCTTCGATACGGTTCTGAAAGTCCATCAACTCTCCCCTTTTATGAACTGTCTTTTGTTACTGGCCCACTCCTCTTTCCCTTATTTCAATAGCCGCTACCTTGAGTCCATCTGAAACCATAGGTGTGAGTGCAAAGGCCAATGCTTATTTTGATATTTCTGCCTGGCCTGGCAATGGGAAAGACTCTGGGTGACAGTTACATCTCCTGCTGTTTGCGGGTACAGAGCATTTGGCTTTTCCAATCTTGTGAGTTCCCCGGTTTCTGGTATCTGCAAGTATCTAAGGCTGTGAATACTTGAGCGGCGAGAAGTTAAGTTCCCCGATGTAAAAAAAAAAAAAAAAAAAAGTAAAATAATCCTAACAAACTGTGCCTATACTATACATCATAATAACTTTTCTGTTTTATAAATAAAAGGCAATTAATCTGCCCAAAACATTAGATAAAGCAAATTACCTAAATGCTTCCTCAGGTAAAAGGCCAGTTGTGTTTCCTAAAATTCTATTCATATTCACTTGTTATGCACATATTTGGCCATCATCTTGAGTCTAACCCTCCATTTTACTGTTGTCTATTGACCTCCTGGTCAGACCTCCACATTCACAAACATTCAGCATCCATGTGTATGACCCATCTTACAGTTGAACCTCTGGGTTAAACACAGACTGCTATTCTTGCAGAATCATGTCCTCTAGTTTTAGCTGTTCCCTGAGAATGTCCCTCCATCTCCCTGTTAGAGTGGTCTGCCCTTTCCTGTGAGCTGCTATGCAGGACTTCTAAGACATTCTTCTCAAGACAAGACTTTAACACATTCCCTCTTGCTCTCAGCTGCCTTCTCATGCTTCATAGACAAAACAGGAAGCTTCTGGAAGGAACACCTCAATCTCCTATTTTTACTACCTGTCTTCATTCAGTTTCTCTGGAGATACCTAGCTCACCCTCCAGGGAAGTCTTTTGTATAAGGCCAATTCCCCAGCACATGTAAGTCTTTCTAAACCTAAAATAATAATTTAAAAAGTCCCTGAGGTTCTTCAAAACATTAAAAATACAATTACCACATGATCCAGTAATTTCACTTCTGGGTATAAATCCAAAAGAAGTGAAAGCAGCATCCCAAAGTGACATTTTCACACCCATGCTCATAGCAACATTACTCACAATAGCCAAAAGGTGGAAGCAACCCAAATACTCATGGATGGGTGAATGGATAAACCAAATGTGGTATATACATACAATGGAATATTATTCAGTCTTAAAAACAAAGGAAATACTGTCGCATGGCAACAACATGGGCAAACCTTGAGGACTTTATACTAAGTGAAATGAGCCAGTCACAAAAAAGACAAATACTATATGATTGCACTTATATGAGGTATCTAAGGTAGTCACATTCTTAGAAACAGAAAGTAGTATAGTGCTTGCCAGGGGCTGGGGGGCAGGGGAAATGGGAAGTTGTTGCTTTAACGGGCTGTAGCATTTCCATTTTGCAAGAGGGGCTAGTTCTGTTGCACAGAAGTGTGGATATACTTAATTAACACTATTGAACTGTATACTTAGAAATGGTTAAGAGGGTAAATTTTTCTGTTGTGTGTACTTCACCACAACTTTGAAAAGTCCCTGGACCTCATGTCTCTTTCTAGCTTCAACTCTTTGGAAGAACTTTCTATGGTCATTGTCATCTCTTCTTTAACTCCCACTCCCTTCTCAACCCACTACCATCTGACTTCTGCCCTGACCATTCCACTAAAAACTGTTCCTGCTAAGGTTGTCAATGACCTCTCAATATTTGTGGGCTTAGTGTACTCAACCCAGGGTGTTGGATACTATTCATTTCTTCCTGGAAGTTCTCTCACCCATTTGCTTTTGTGAGACTCTCCTTTGGTTCTTTGCTGATGTCTCACTGACGACTCTCTCTCCCTCTCTCTCTCTTTTACTCTTTTATTTCCCCTGCCTTTTTCTTCTTCATAAATTGTTCTTTCTTTGGCCTGCCGCTCTTTGTGTCTTTACAGCTCTTCATAGTTTCCTCTGAACGGCTCAATTAAACCTAAAGAAACAGCTATATGATTTATATCTCTGATCACATCCCTCTCTAACTACTCAATTCTATCTGAATGTCCCATAGGCTCTTCAAACTCAACTCCTCAAATTAAGCTCATCATCCCTTCTCTTGTGTTTTTTAGCTCAATGCATGCATTCCCAACTCCCGTTTTGAAATCTGGGACTCACACTGGAATCCTGATTCTTCTTTATCCCCCATACCCAATTAGTCCATAAGTTCTACTGATTCTATTTCCCTTGTTAAGTCTCAGAATCCGTCTCAACTGTTATTGCCTTTGCTTAAGTGTCCATCATCCTGTGCGTTCAGTTTGTTCTTTGTGCCTGCAAAATTGCCTTCTTCAAAGTTATCTTCCACATTTTCTTTTAATGATCTTCTTAGAACTTATTTTTCCTCACGAGACTGTCTATTTAAAGATATTTATTAGCCTACCATTCCTTTTGGTTAAAGTCTGAAATCCTTAATATTCAGCATTGAAAAGCCAACTTTTCCCTTAAGATTATAAATGACTACTCTTTTACTGCAGCTTTTTTTTTTTTTTTTTTTTTTTTTTTTTTTTTTTTTTTTAACTTCTTTTTTTTTTTTTTTTTTTTTTTTTTTTTTACATTTGCGATAAAGTCCTGTTGGTTTTAGTTCTTAAGTTCCTTTTCACATGCAATTCTCTCTCCCTGTCGTGTCCTTCCTTGCCTGTTTGGCCTCCTTTGCTGGTTGCCCTTTATGATTCAGTGTATTTATCCTCTATTTCTGTTCCACATTCATAAAGGTATTTCTTGACAACTACTTTAGATTCCCTCTCACTGTATGTACTTCTTCCAAAACAGGGACTAACTTCTTTATCCCTTCATTCTATTCCCTAGCACCATGCTTGTTTGTAATTTACTCCCAAGGTGGAGTATTGGAGGTGTGTGTGCTCTATGGGTGTATGCACCTGCTTGCACAAAAGGAGAGTGTGAATCCAAATCTCTGCTGGTCACTCAGCGCGTTGGGCACGCGAAAGCTTTAACTCAGGCTTTTCGCTTGATCACCAGTGATATTAATGAGCGTTCAGCTACCTGAGACCCCCTCAAGCATCTCAGACTGTGCAACAAAGCCACACCCTTTTGAGCCCCGGCAGCACATCGGAGGCGGGGCCAGTGACTCCGCCTCCACCCTCCTCCAGGCGAGGGAGATTGCATGCAGGCACAGCCGGAAGAGAGCCAGTCTGGCCCGGCCCTCCTTTTCCAACCAACTGCAGAAAGAGCACACATATAGTCATTTCCGGGAAACGGGTGCTTGCTCTGTGTGTGCAACATGGAGGCGACTGGTGTGACTGCTGAGCCGGTGAGACGCTGCTCTGGGGTGGGTGGGGAATTCGAGCCGGGTCGAGCATTGAACATGACTCCCCTCTTATTTTTCCCTTCCCAGGTTTCCGGGGAACTGGTGTCTGTGGCACATGCTCTTTCTCTCCCAGCTGAGTCTTATGGCAACGATGTGAGTATGACTCACCCCCAGCTTCCACTCACCCAACTACCCTGGGATGTCTGCAGGGCCTAACACGAAAATTGTAACCCCCTGACCTGATATCTTCTGTGAACACTCTCCTTGCCGGCCAGAGACCACACTTTTTTATTAATTCTAATCTTTTTGATCCACAAACACATGCCAAATGCCAATGGAAATTGTTCCCAAACTTTGCTGCAATAGTACCACCTGAGAAGCTTTTATATGTTCTGTTGTCCAGGTCGCAATATATACCAATTAAATGAAAATATTTGGGAGGGGGATAAGATTGTGGAATCACTAATTTTTAAAGTTCCTGAGTGATAATCTCATGCAGTAAAATGGCACTGACTTATGGTGTGTCTAGTTTAGATTCTTACAGAGAAAGCACATGATATTTTTGAGATACAAGACACCTGGACATGAAAATATAGTAACACTCAAATAAAAATATCATTGATGTATACTAGATTAGGATATAAGATTTAAAGGAGTTTAGCCCAAAAGAAACCCCTTAAAACTGAGACAGTAGAGGTCTTAAGACTTCACTAAGAAAGTGAATCTCTAGCTGGATCCTCAAAGTATAGATGGATAAAGTACATGGGTTGGCAGTTGGGAAAAGGACCTGGTGTAAGGTGTGGAGGCAAAAATGCAAGTGGCTTTTCTGTGTTCAGTGAAACAGATCCATCTAGCTGGAGTGGGAGATTTTAATGGAACAGGTGGTGGGTACTTGGTAAGGCTTATTTATAACCTAGCTGGCTTCACAATACTGATTCATTTTTAAGTGTTATAGGATGGGGAATTGGCTATCTGATAAGCACAAATGATATTTATAACATGCTACACTATTAAAAGTGAAGAATATTTCACTTCCATTATCTTACTTTGTACTCCCAACAACTCAGTATTGTATGTGAGTATATTATTTCAGTCAGTTTTACAGTGCTTTAACTCAGTCCTGAGAAGGCAATTTATCTACCACTATATGTAGTCTCCTATGCTTTCACTAGCTGCTGGGAAAAGAGCCAGTGGCTTTTGCTGTTGATTAGACTCTGTAGGTAGCTTCTTTTGGTAGGTAGTTTCCTTCATAAGGACAAAAGTTTTATACTGTCCAGACCCATTAGTTCAGTTTTTATCCTTTGACAGTAACACCACATTTGGTAGTGTTATTGAGCATTAACTAGACCTCTACAGACATCCTTAATTTGTTCTCTAGTAGCAGGATTTGGAGATTCTGACCTGGCATTCATTCTTCACTCCTTTGCAGCCTGATATTGAGATGGCTTGGGCCATGAAAGCAATGCAGCATGCCGAAGTCTACTACAAGGTGAGTTGTCTGTCTTCATTATTAAGCAGAATTAAACATGTAATTGTAGTGTATGGTTCTTTGCTAATGACTGTGCTCAGCAAGTTAAGCATTTGTATTTTGGAGATCATTTTTATTACTGTAAGATCTTATCCACAGAAAACAGGGGGGTGGAAGTGAATTTTGTTTTGACAATGAGGACTTGCATTTCTTTGCCCAGTTTTCTGCTGCTAACTGGCAAAAGAATTCTTAGCCCATAGTAAGCAGTTAATAAATGTTTGATGACTGAATGAACAATTCATAGAGGGCAATATTCAGGCAGTACTAGGACCAAAAAGTTTTAAATGGTGTAAAGGACTGTAGTAGATCATGGCCATTGAAAACTATGTCATGATTTCAACTGGGACCTAGTCTGTCTGTACTTCCTAATAAAGTCTTCTGCCCTTAGAACCATAAGGATTTTCTGGGGAAGGAGGAAAGAAGTGTAGCAAATTAGAGATTAGCATCTGTATGTTGTCTTATGTCTGGCAGCTCATTTCATCAGTTGACCCACAGTTCCTGAAACTCACCAAAGTGGATGACCAAATCTATTCTGAGTTTCGAAAAAATTTTGAGAAACTCAGGATAGATGTGTTGGACCCAGAAGAGCTCAAATCAGAATCAGCTAAAGAGGTAAGATTTCTCTGTCTTAAATATTACCTATAATCTGACCAACAATTATTGCTTGTAAATACATTTTTATACATTTAAACTTTTTTCTGTCTGTTTTAAGGAAATATGTAAAGAACCAGGGCTTTTATGTAGTTATAATCAACTAATAAGTAAATTATAAAACAAAATAAACATTTTGCTGGTTTATGAGTTTTTCATGTTCACTGGATCTCTTTTTCTTTTTTCTTTCTTTCTTTCTTTCTTTCTTTCTTTCTTTCTTTCTTTCACATTTCATCCCTTTCTACCCAGCCTTTTCAGGGGAGGAGAAACAAATTTACTTATGTTAGTAGTTTAGCCAGAAGGCTTGGATGGACGATTGGCAAATAGGGTACAGAGAGGTGTTGAATTATCTGGATTTAAGTTCACATTATTGTGGGCCATGGGTAATTGTAAAACTTAGGTTTCACATTACTTACCTGATTATCTTATACTTTTACAGTGTGCTAAAACTATTATAGTGGGGAAAATATTTCCCTGAGGGTAGGTCCTTGTCTTATGAAAAATGTAAACATTTAACTCTTAGCGGGTTGTTACTGATCTTTGGAAAATTGCCTCTAGCGAATGGACTTCTTTCTTAAAATTTAACTTTGTGACTTTGTGCCACATTCCTGCCACCTTGGTCTCATTTGTGCTTCAGTGGAGATGAATAGCTATTTTGGGCTGAGTTAACAATAACTTAAAAGCAAAACAATATGTTTAAGAAATCAAATTTTAGGGGTGCCTGGGTGGCTCAGTGGGTTAAGCATCTGTCTTCGGCACAGGTCATGATCTTACAGTTCATGAATTCGGGTTTGTGAACTTGAGCCCTGTAGCAGGCTTTGTGCTGACAGCTTGGCACCTGGAGCCTGCTTCAGATTCTGTGTCTCCCTCTCTCTCTGCCCCTCCCCCACTTGTGCTCTGTCTCTCTCAAAACATAAAATTAAAAAAAAATTAAATCAAATTTTAATTCTGTAGTCAAGGATTTAAATATTTTTGTCAAGTTAAAATATTGTTCGTGTTGGGAAATACCAGTCTAAAGACAATAGTTAGCACAGAAACTCAATGCTAGTGAAACTAGAAATCAGCTCAGTCATAGTCTCTTTCCCTATGGCTATTTTCCTTACTGAGCAAGTGGAATCCCTTTCCCTGGCCTGACTTCACCAGCCTCCTGCATTTGTCATCTAGGGCATCTTTTTTGCCTTTATAGAAGTGGAGGCCATTTTGCTTGAAGTTTGATGGAATTGTAGAAGACTTCAACTATGGTACTTTGCTGCGACTGGATTGTTCTCAGGGCTACACTGAGGAAAACACCATCTTTGGTGAGATTCTTGCCTCTATAATTGTTTCTGTATAAAGAAAGTGAGGGATCTGGTTTTACCAAAGAATTAATGACATGAATAATTTGGGGATCATTTTATTTGTTATATATTTAAAGATCATGTTACTGTTTGTTGAGTGACTGAGATAAGATAGTTGAGTATTTTCTGCCTCATTTAACAAGATTAGAATTCCACATCTCTCAAGTTTATGACTGTTCTGGAATACTTTGAATGTTAGTTCAGCTTTTTTGGTAGATTTCCAGTAGGTTTAGAGAAGTAACTGTGACTATGACCAATAATCAATTCTATTCACCTTTCAGCCCCCAGGATACAATTTTTTGCCATTGAAATTGCTCGGAACCGGGAAGGCTATAACAAAGCAGTTTACATCAGTGTTCATGGCAAAGAAGTAGAGAAAGAAGGCAACCATGGAAGAGAGAAAGCTGACAGTGGAAGAGTAGAAGAGAAAGGAGCCAAAAGAGAAGGAGAAAAAGTGAAAACCAACAAAGGAGAAGAAAAAGAGAAAGAAGCCAACAAAGAAATCAACAAGAGTAGTGAAACAGCTATGTAAGCTAGACAAGGAATAGCCCCCTAGAAGCTGTGACTCAACTAAGTCTATAGATACCATGATACTGGCCGCACAGACCCCTGTGGTTAAATATATGTCATTGCGCAATTGAAAGACATGCAGAAGGACATCTTTCTAGCCTAATAATCAAGAGCTACTTTGGTTGTTCTCTTGTATGAACTGGCTTAAAGACTATAAGTGGGGTCTCAGTTGATTGTTGCTTGGTATAGTATTTCATAGTTCTCACCACTGGTCAAGTAAGAAATTTTATAAATAAATTTCTTTTGGTTCTTATGACTATATCTGTGATTGACTTTTAAAAGATATTTCAAATTATTTGACACTTCAGATTTTTTTCAAGTATATAACCTCTTTATCGTGTCATATAAAATGATTTATGCCTGTTTTTAAATGCTTATCATTGTTTCCTATAGTGAACGTTTCTCAAACCTGTTAAGTTGTATATGACTTTTTTTAAAGTTTATTTATTTTGAGAGAGAGAGAGACAGAGTGCTCACTTACATGAGTGAGGGAGGGGCAGAGAGAGAGAGAGAAAGAGAACCCCAAGCAGGCTCCACTGTCAGCGTGGAGCCTAGTATGGGGCTTAATCACATGAACATAAGATTATGACCTGAGCAGAAATCAAGAGCTAGACTCTTAACCTACTGAGCCACTCAGGTGCCCTGTATATGGTTTGGGGATTAGAAGTTCGTATATAAGAGTTGACTCTTGGTATTTAAGTATAGCTTTCTTATTTTCTTTGATATATCTCACAAAATATTTGATAAATATTCTATGGTGATAAAAGCAGGGGCCTGAGCCTAACAGACTAGTAAATGTGGCCCAGTTCACATAAGAGGACTGGACCTGCTTCAGTACCTGCTTCTCTTCTGGTACCCAAGTTGTTACCTGAAAGCTAGCTCAAAATAATAAATATAAAGCCTGGTAGAGTGACTTCCCTTTTATAATGCTAAGAACAATAACATACATTTATACACTATATATAAATGTAAAAATGAACATTTTTAAATATTTTGTCAGACTCAAAAAATAGACCAGTTGATTTTATATAGATTGGGAAGGGGGTTTCTTCTCATCTAATGACTTTTAAGAGTGCATGTTTCAGTTATCTTTATATATGTATAAAGTTTGTGCATGTCCCCATAGACCTACTGACCTTGATGCCAAAACTATTTAGAGGAAGCCACAATGTTTACAGTACAAACAGTAAATAAATACTTTTAAAACTAACCACAGCATGATCATTGAAGAAAGGATTTATCAGAGCAAAGAAGTGGGGAAAATGAGGCTTTTTCCCCCCAGTGGACATAGAAGAAAAATAAAAGTTAAACTTAATTGATAAATTCTTTTCTAGGCAAGAGCTGAACTAGAGATACATACAGCTAGTAGCAACAGTCGTGCATGAAGCACATAGGTTTCTCTATGAATTCTCTTTAGCCAATTCTTAAAAATATTTAAAACATCTGTTTAGACATCATTTTATGAGAAATATGTTTTTAAATGGGTAGGAGAGTGTTAAATACTTCATACTAGACAGACTTTTTGAAATTAAGAACTTTTTTGCTATATTGACTTTCTCTAGTTCATTCATTCTTTTTTTTAATTTAAAAAAAAAATTTTAACGTTTTTATTTATTTTTGAGACAGAGACAGAGCATGAATGGGGGAGGGGCAGAGAGAGAGGGAGACACAGAATCGGAAGCAGGCTCCAGGCTCTGAGCCATCAGCCCAGAGCCCGACGCGGGGCTCGAACTCACAGACTGTGAGATTGTGACCTGAGCTGAAGTTGGACGCTTAACCGACTGAGCCACCCAGGCGCCCCTCTAGTTCATTCATTCTTAAATATCCACGAACATATGTCCACACACATTGCCTAAGGGACTGGGGAAGAATAAAGATTGTTGGCTGCCTACAATCCTGCCTATGGTGGTCTTTTCCAGGTTGCTCATCAGTCCAAGGACTAGGACATACAAACTGGGAAAAGGGAGGGGCATAAGAACACGGAAGACTTCAGCAGCACTGTAAGGTCAGGAATCCAAGGCAGCATCCAAGTTCAAAGGGGAAAGAGTGGGCAGAATTATGATGGTCCCAAGATTTCAACCCATGGCATACATGCCCTGTGTGATTCCCTTTGGTTAGTGTGGGCAAGCCTTGTAAATATGTGGGGATTTCATTACTGCATTTAATTTACCATTTAATTTTGAGTTAAAAGGGAGATTGTCCTGGGTGGGTCTGGCCTAATCAGGTGAGCCCTTAAGATAAGCAGCATCTGTTCACCTGTTGGCCTTAAGCTAAAAGCTGTGTTGTGAGACAAGGGGGCCATGTGGCAAGGGCCTGAGGGGAGCCACTTGGAGCTGAGAATGCTCCCAGGCTGATAGCAAGAAAATGGGAATTTCATTCTAGTTAGAAGAAACTGAATTCTACCAACAACCAGTGAATTTGGAAGAGGACCTTAAGTCTCAGATTGTAGTCCTGGCTGACACCAGACTGATACCCTGTGAGACCCTTAGCAGAGGACCCAGTTGAGCTGTACCCACAGGACTGTATGATCATAATGGGCGTTGTGTTAAGCTACTAGTTATGTGGTACTTCGTTACAGAGCAGTAGAAAACTGCTACAGACTCTGGTACTGGAAGTGGAGTGCTGCAGTATCAGGTACCTATAACGTGGGAATGGTTTTGTAATCAAGCAGTGGGAGAAGGCTAGAACAATTTTGAGGAGCCTGATAAAGCCTTAAAATTGCCTTAAACAGGCTGTCACTAGTAATGTGGACTTTAAGGATGCCTTGGATGAGGGCTGAAAAGGAAGTAAAGAACATGCTATTGGAAGCTAGAAGAAAGGGAATCCTATTAGTAGGTGATAGCCTTGTGATAGAGGTCAGGATGTTTGGGATTTGAGCCTTTGTTCCGAATTATTTCGAAGATAATATGAAGCCAGGCTTGACATAGTGTTTAAACATCTATGATTTATTCAGAATGTGGTACCATTCCAGTTATTTATGTCCATGACATCTTTTGGAGGCAGGGAAAGGGCACAAAGTAATTTTGGCATTTACAAAAGAGAAATCGCAGTCATTTTAAAGTTTTAGGCCACTAAATTTGTGGTAATTTGTTACAACAGCAATAGGAAATGAATAAAGAAGGCATACTGAGACCACTTCAAAAGTAGAAACATTCACTGCACTGTCATTATTTATTTCGAAACTATAGTTTAAACAAAGATATTGTACCAGATGATTGGAGACATAGAACCGTACCGAAGGCAAGCTTCAATGATTCTAAACCATTTTGAATTTATTTTTTGAAGGAGTTCTTGTAGCTGAGTCTGTGTGCATCAAGGGCCATTAGTATAATTGGGAGTTCCTGTATTTGTTTATAGGTAACAATACAGTGCTTAGTAATGAGTAGGTCTCATTTGAAGTTTACATATATATTAATAAAACTCAACAGTAATTTAATCAATTGTTTAGACCTTAGACAAAATATTTTTCTGTAGAGGTGTATTTTATCACTGACATTGTTTAAAATTGACACAGCATGGTCATAATTCAAGCAGACCGGGTTTTTGTTGGTTTTATTACTGTTTTTAAAATTTTCTACAGGGGGATCTTCGGGAGATGGTGGCATAGGAGGATGCTGGGCTCGCCAGCTGATCCTGCTGATCACTTAGATTCCACCTACACCTGCCTAAATAACCCAGAAAACCGCCAGAGGATTAGCAGAACTGAGTCTCTGGAGCCAAGCTCAGACGAGAGGCCCACGGAAGAGGGTAGGAAGGGCGGAGAGGCGGTGCGCGCTCCACGGACTGGCCGGTGGGAGCCGGGGCAGAGGGGCAGCCTGCTGGCCAAGCAGAGCCCCTGAGTCTGGCTTGCAAAAGCGGAGGGGCCAGACGGAGTGTGTTCCGACAGCAAGCGGGACTTAGCATCTGGGAGGTCATAAGTTAACAGCTCTGCTCAGAAAGTGGGAAGGCGGGAGGACAAAGGGAGGGAGAGTTGCTGAGCCCCCAGACGACAGAGCTCAGTTTGGTGAGGGACAAAGGCGCTCGCCAGCGCCATCTCCCTCACCCATCCCCCAGCCAAAATCCCAAAGGGAACCAGTTCCTGCCAGGGAACTTGCTCGCTCCGAGCAAACACCCAACGCTCTGCTTCTGCGGAGACACGCTTTCGGCAGTGGGTCTGACTCCCTCCCGCTGCCACAGGGCCCCTCCTGAAGTGGATCACCTAAGGAGAAGCAAGCTAAGCCTGCCCCTCCCACCCCCGTGCACCTTGCCTACCCACCCCAGCTAATAGCCAGATCCCCAGCACCACAAGCTTGGCAGTGTGCAAGTAGCCCAGACGGGCCACGCCACCCCACAGTGAATCCTGCCCCTAGGAGAGGGGAAGAGAAGGCACACACCAGTCTGACTGTGGCCCCAGCGGTGGGCTGGGGGCAGACATCAGGGCTGACTGCGGCCCCACCCACCAACTCCAGTTATACACCACAGCACAGGGGAAGTGCCCTGTGGGTCCACACCACTCCAGGGACTATCCAAAATGACCAAACGGAACAAATCCCCTCAAAAGAATCTCCAGGAAATAACAACAGCTAATGAACTGACCAAAAAGGATTTAAATAATATAACAGAAAGTGAATTTAGAATAATAGTCATAAAATTAATCGCTGGGCTTGAAAACAGTATAGAGGACAGCAGAGAATCTCTTACTACAGAGATCAAGGGACTAAGGAACAGTCACGAGGAGCTGAAAAACGCTTTAAACGAGATGCAAAATAAAATGGAAATGACCACGGCTTGGATTGAAGAGGCAGAGGAGAGAATAGGTGAACTAGAAGATAAAATCATGGAAAAAGAGGAAGCGGAGAAAAAGAGAGATAAAAAAATCCAGGAGTATGAGGGGAAAATGAGAGAACTAAGTGAAACACTAAAAAGAAATACGCATAAT
Organism: Panthera uncia; assembly: GCF_023721935.1. NCBI lineage: Eukaryota > Metazoa > Chordata > Mammalia > Carnivora > Felidae > Panthera > Panthera uncia. The sequence goes on along the minus strand of NC_064817.1, from coordinate 58,619,001 downwards.
TGGTATCCCAGAGGAGGAAGAGAGAGGGAAAGGTGCTGAAGGTGTACTTGAACAAATCATAGCTGAGAACTTTTCTGAACTGGGGAAGGAAAAAGGCAAAAGGCACAGAGAACTCCCTTCAGACATAACTTGAATTGATCTTCTGCACGACATATCATAGTGAAACTGGCAAAATACAAGGATAAAGAGAAAATTCTGAAAGCAGCTAGGGATAAACGTGCCCTCACATATAAAGGGAGACCTATAAGACTCGTGACTGATCTCTCTTTTGAAACTTGGCAGGCCAGAAAGGATTGGCACGAGATCTTCTATGTGATGAACAGAAAAAATATGCAGCCGAGAATCCTTTATCCAGCAAGTCTGTCATTTAGAATAGAAGGAGAGATAAAGGTCTTCCCAAACAAACAAAAACTGAAGGAATTTGTCACCACTAAACCAGCCCTACAAGAGATCCTAAGGGGGATCCTGTGAGACAAAGTACCAGAGACATCGCTACAAGCATAAAACATACAGACATCATATGGACTCTAAACCCGTATCTTTCTATAATAACACTGAATGTAAATGGACTAAATGCGCCAACCAAAAGACATAGGGTATCAGAATGGATAAAAAAGCAAGACCCATCTGTTTGCTGTCTACAAGAGACTCATTTTAGACCTGAGGACACCTTTAGATTGAGAGTGAGGGGATGGAGAACTCTTTATCATGCTCCTGGAAGCCAAAAGAAAGCTGGAGTAGCCATACTTATATCAGGCAAACCAGAATTTAAAGGCAGTAACAAGTGATGAAGAAGGGCATTATATAATAATTACAGGGTCTATCCATCAGGAAGAGCTAACAGTTATAAATGTCTATGCGCCGAATACGGGAGCCCCCAAATATATAAAACAATTACTCATAAACAGAAGCAACCTTATTGATAAGAATGTGGTCATTGCAGGGGACTTTAACACTCCACTTACAGAAATGTATAGATCATCTAGACACACGATCAATAAAGAAACAAGGGCCCTGAATGATACATTGAATCAGATGGACTTGACAGATATATTTAGAACTCTGCATCCCAAAGCAACAGAATATACTTTCTTCTCGAGTGCACATGGAACATTCTCCAAAATAGATCATATACTGGGTCACAAAACAGCCCTTCATAAGTATACAAGCTTTGAAATTATACCATGCATACTTTCAGACCACAATGCTATGAAGCTTGAAATCAACCACAGGAAAAAGTCTGGAAAACTTCCAAAAGCATGGAGGTTAAAGAACACCCTACTAAAGAATGAGTGGGTCAACCAGGCAATTAGAGAAGAAATCAAAAAATATATGGAAACAAACGAAAAAGAAAAGACAACAATCCAAACGCTTTGGGATGCAGCGAAGGCAGTCCCGAGAGGAAAATACATAGCAATCCAGGCCTATCTCAAGAAACAAGAAAAACCCCAAATACAAAATCTAACAGCACACCTAAAGGAAATAGAAGCAGAACAGCAAAGGCAGCCTAAACCCAGCAGAAGAAGAGAAATAATAAAGATCAGAGCAGAAATAAACACTATAGAATCTAAAAAAACCTGTAGAGCAGATCAACGAAACCAAGAGTTGGTTTTTCGAAAAAATAAAATTGGCAAACCTCTAGCCAGGCTTCTCAAAAAGAAAAGGGAGATGACCCAAATAGATAAAATCATGAATGAAAATGGAATTATTACAACCAATCCCTCAGAGATACAAACAATTATCAGGGAATACTATGA
>NC_064817.1:58572170-58616744 GCF_023721935.1 Panthera uncia | reverse complement strand
TTTTCCCTGAGATCAGGAACACGACAGGGATGCCCACTGTCACCGCTATTGTTTAATATAGTGCTGGAAGTTCTAGCATCAGCAATCAGACAACAAAAGGAAATCAAAGGCATCAAAATTGGCAAAGATGAAGTCAAGCTTTCGCTTTTTGCAGATGACATGATATTATACATGGAAAATCCGATAGACTCCACCAAAAGTCTGCTAGAACTGATACATGAATTCAGCAAAGTTGCAGGATACAAAATCAATGTGCAGAAATCAGTTGCATTCTTATACACTAACAATGAAGCAACAGAAAGACAAATGAAGAAACTGATCCCATTCACAATTGCACCAAGAAGCATAAAATACCTAGGAACAAATCTAACCAAAGATGTAAAAGATCTGTATGCTGAAAACTATAGAAAGCTTATGCAGGTAATTGAAGAAGATATAAAGAAATGGAAAGACATTCCATGCTCATGGATTGGAAGAATAAATATTGTCAAAATGTCAATACTACCCAAAGCTATCTACACATTCAATGCAATCCCAATCAAAATTGCACCAGCATTCTTCTCGAAACTAGAACAAGCAATCCTAAAATTCATATGGAACCACAAAAGGCCCCGAATAGCCAAAGTAATTTTGAAGAAGAAGACCAAAGCAGGAGGCATCACAATCCCAGACTTTAGCCTCTACTACAAAGCTGTAATCATCAAGACAGCATGGTATTGGCACAAAAACAGACACATAGACCAATGGAATAGAATAGAAACCCCAGAACTAGACCCACAAACGTATGGCCAACTCATCTTTGACAAAGCAGGAAAGAACATCCAATGGAAAAAAGACAGTCTCTTTAACAAATGGTGCTGGGAGAACTGGACAGCAACATGCAGAAGGTTGAAACTAGACCACTTTCTCACACCATTCACAAAAATAAACTCAAAATGGATAAAGGACCTGAATGTGAGACAGGAAACCATCAAAACCTTAGAGGAGAAAGCAGGAAAAGACCTCTCTGACCTCAGCCGTAGCAATCTCTTACTCGGCACATCCCCAAAGGCAAGGGAATTAAAAGCAAAAGTGAATTACTGGGACCTTATGAAGATAAAAAGCTTCTGCACAGCAAAGGAAACAACCAACAAAACTAAAAGGCAACCAACGGAATGGGAAAAGATATTTGCAAATGACACATCGGACAAAGGGCTAGTATCCAAAATCTATAAAGAGCTCATCAAACTCCACACCCGAAAAACAAATAACCCAGTGAAGAAATGGGCAGAAAACATGAATAGACACTTCTCTAAAGAAGACATCCGGATGGCCAACAGGCACATGAAAAGATGCTCAACGTCGCTCCTTATCAGGGAAATACAAATCAAAACCACACTCAGATATCACCTCACGCCAGTCAGAGTGGCCAAAATGAAGAAATCAGGAGACTATAGACGCTGGAGAGGATGTGGAGAAACGGGAACCCTCTTGCACTGTTGGTGGGAATGCAAATTGGTGCAGCCGCTCTGGAAAGCAGTGTGGAGGTTCCTCAGAAAATTAAAAATAGACCTACCCTATGACCCAGCAATAGCACTGCTAGGAATTTATCCAAGGGATACAGGAGTACTGATGCATAGGGGCACTTGTACCCCAATGTTTATAGCAGCACTCTCAACAATAGCCAAATTATGGAAAGAGCCTAAATGTCCATCAACTGATGAATGGATAAAGAAATTGTGGTTTATATACACAATGGAATACTACGTGGCAATGAGAAAAAATGAAATATGGCCTTTTGTAGCAACGTGGATGGAACTGGAGAGTGTGATGCTAAGTGAAATAAGCCATACAAAGAAAGACAGATACCATATGGTTTCACTCTTATGTGGATCCTGAGAAACGTAACAGAAACCCATGGGGGAGGGGAAGAAAAAAAAAAAAGGAGGTTAGAGTGGGAGAGAGCCAAAGCATAAGAGACTGTTAAAAACTGAGAACAAACTGAGGGTTGATGGGGAGTGGGAGGGAGGGCAGGGTGGGTGATGGGTATCAAGGAGGGCACCTTTTGGGATGAGCACTGGGTGTTGTATGGAAACCAATTTGACAGTAAATTTCATATATTAAAAAAAAAGAAGTAACAAAATAACAATATGTACCTACTAATAATTACTTTGAATATAAATGGATTAAATGCTTCAACCAAAAGTGATAAGGTGACTGAATATACAAGAGGAAAACTTATCTATGTGCTGCCTAGAAAAGACTCATTTCAGACCTAAAGACACATGCAAATTTAAAGTGAAGAAAGAGAAGGGCGCCTGAGTGACTCAGTCAATTAAGCGTCAGACTTCGGCTCAGGTCATGATTTCACAGTTCTTGAGTCCAAACCCTGCATCGGGCTCTGTGCTGATAACTCAGAGCCTGGAGCCTGCTTCTGATTCTTTGTCTCCCTCTCTCTTTCTGCCCCTCCTTGGCTCACACTCTGTCTCTCTTTCTCAAAAATAAATAAACATTAAAAAAATTAAAAAAAGAAAGTGAAGAAAGAGAAAAAAAAATTATCATGAAAGTGGAAGTAAAAAGAAACCTGGGGTAGCAATATTATATCAGACAAAATAGACTTTAAACAGACTGTAATAAGAGACAAAGAAAGATGTTACATAATGATAAAGGAAACAATCAAACAAAAAGTATAACAACTGTAAATATCTAACGCACCCAAAATGGGAGCACCTAAATAAATGCAGCAACTATTAACATATATAAGGGGACAAATTAATAGTAATAACAATAATATTAAAGCACTTTCACATCCTTCTTACATCAATGGATAGAGATAAAAATCAACAAGGGAACAGTGGCTTTGAATAACACATTGGACCAGATTGACCTAACAGATAACTTAAGGACATTCCATCAAAAACAGTAGAATACACATTCTTCTCAAGTGCACTTGTAACATTCTCCAGAATAGATCCCATGTTAGGCCATAAACTAAGTCTCAAAAATTAAAAAAAAAAATTATGTCATGCATAATTCCTAGTCACAATGATATAAAACTAAGAATCAATCACAAGAAAAAATCTGGAAAGAACACAAATACATGGAGGCTACATAACTTGATACGAAAAATGAGTGAGCCCACCAAGAAATGATGAAATGCATGGAGACAAGTGAAAATGAAAACACAACAGTCCAAAATCTTTGGAATGCAGCAAAATTTGTTCTAAGAGGGAAGATTAAATACAGGCTTACCTCAAGAAGCAAGAAAAGTCACAAATGAACATCCTAACCTTGCACCTAGTAGAACTAGACAAGGAAGAACAAAGCTTAAAGTCAGTAGAAAAAATAAAATGATAACAATTACAGCAGAAATAAATGAAATAAAGAATAAAAAATAACAATAGAACAGGTTGGTGAAATCAAGAACTGGTTTTTGGAAAGATCAACAGAATTGATATACATTTATCCAGACTTATGAGAGAGAGAGAGAAGCCAAAAACATAAAATCAGAGCTTAAGGAGGATAAATAACAACTGACACCAGAGAAATATAAAATATTATGAGAGAATATTCTGAAAAATTCTATGTCAAGAAATGGATTAATTTCTAGAAATACATAACATTCCAAAACTGAATAAGGAAGAAATAGAAAATTTGAACAGACCAATTACTAGCAATGAAATCAAATTCCAGGACTGACAGGTGAATTCTACCAAACATTTAAGAAAGAGTCAATACCTATTCTCAAATGATTCCCAAAAACTGAAGAGGAATCAAGGATTCTAAATACATTCTACAAGGCCAGCATTACCCTAATAACAAAATCAGACAAGGACACTACAAAAAAAGAAAACTACCGTACCTCTGATGTCTCTGAAGAACACTGATGCAAAATCCCTCAAGAAAATATTAGCAAACCAAATCCAACTACACACTTAAAAATTCATTCACCACAACCAAGCTGGATTTATTCCAGGAATGCAAGGGTGATTCAGTATTTATGAATCAATCAACTTGATATATCACATTAACAAAAGAAAGAATAAAAACCACATAGTTGACAAGATACAACATCCATTCATGATAAACACTTTCAACAAAGAAGGTTTAGAGGGAACGTATCTAACCATAATAACGGCTTTATATAATAGCTCACTGCTAACATCATACTTAATAGTGAAAATAATAGCTCACTGCTAACATCATACTTAATAGTGAAAAACTGAGAGCTTTTCCTCTAAGATCAAGAATGAGACAAGGATGTCCACCCTCACCACTTTTATTCAGCAAGTTCCTGGAAGTCCTAATCATGACAATAAGAAGAAAAAGAAATAAAAGACATTCTTACTGGTAAGGAAGAAGTAAAACTTTCACTATTTACAGATAACATAATATTATATAAATAAAACAGTAGACTCCACAAAAAAACTACTAGAAGTAGTCAATTCAGCAAAGTGGCAGGATATAAAATTAATACTCAGTACTTGGTAGCATTACTGTACACTAATAACAAAGTAGCAGAAGGAGAAATTAAAAAAAAAAACACTTTAAAATTGCTCCAAAAAGAATAAACTACCAAGGAATAAACTTAACAAAAGAGTAGAAAGAACTATACTCTGAAAACTATAAAGCACTTATAAAATAAATTGAAGATGGCATTAAGGAATGGAAAGATATTATATGCCCATGGATTGAAATAATCAATATTGTTAAAATATCTGTGTTACCCAAAGCAATCTACACATTCAATGCAATCACCACCAAAATACCAATAGCATTTTTCACAGGACTGAACAAATAATCTTAAATTTTGTATGTAACCACAGAAGACCCCGGATAGGCAAAGCAATCTTGAGAAAGAAGAACAAAGCTGGAGGTGTGACAATCCCAGATTTCAAGATAAAATATTACAAAGCTGTAGTAATCAAAAGAGTATAGTACCGGCACAAAAATAGACATGAATCAATCAAACAGAATAGAGAATGCTATATAAACCCACAATTATATGATCAATTAATCTATGGTAAAGGAGGAAAGGAGGCAAGAAAGAAAATGGAGAAAACAATCCAATTAAAAAATGGGCAGAGGTCCTGATTAGACATTTTTCGAAAGAAGACATACAGATGGTGAACGCACACATGAAAATATGCTCAACATCACTAATTATTAGGAAAATGCAAATCAAAACCATTTTAACTTCCTTACCAATATAGATGCCCTTATTTTTCTTGTCTAATTGCTGCAGCTAGGACTTCCAGTACTATGTTGAATAAAGGTGACAAGAATGGAAATCCTTGTTTTGTTACTGACCTTATAGGGAGAGCTCTCATTTTTTCACCATTGAGTATGATGTTAGTTGTGGGATTTTCATAGACAGCCTTTGAAAAAAAATAAATAATAAAATTGACAAACCTCTAGCCAGACTTATCTAGCAAAAAACAGAAAGGACTCAAATGAATAAAATTACAAATGAGACAGGAGAAATAGCAACAAACAACACAGAAATATAAAAAATTAAAAGATAATATTATAAAAGACTATATGGAAACAACCTGAGAAATCTAGAAGAAATAAATGTCTAGAACATATCAGCAACCAAAACCGAAACAGGAAGAAATAGAAAATTTGAACACAGCATAACAAGCAAATAACTTGAATCAATAATCAAAAACTTCCCAGCAGGCAAAAGTCCAGAACTAGATGGCTTCACAGGAGAATTCTACCATACATTTGTAGAAGAGATAATACCTATTCTCAAACTATTTCAAAATACAGAAAAGGAAGGAAAACTTCCAAATGATTCCATGAGGCCAGCATTACCCAGATACCAAAACCAGATAAAGATCCCACAAAAAAAGAAAACTACAGGCCAATATCCCTGATGAACATAGATGCAAAAATCCTCCACAAAGTACTAGGAAACAGAAAGGAACAATACACTAAGAAAATAATTCACCACAATCAAGTGGGAGTTATTCCTGGGTTGCAAGGGTGTCTCAATATTCACAAATCAATCAAAGTGATAAATCACATCAATAAGAGAAAGGATAAGAAAATATGACCATTTTAATAAACAAAGAAAAAACAATTTAAAAAAGTACAACACTCATTCTGAATAAAAACCTCAACAAAGTAGTTTTTTTTTAATTTAAAAATTTTTTTTTAACATTTATTTATTTTTGAGACAGAGAGAGACAGAGCATGAACAGGGGAGGGTCAGAGAGAGGAAGACACAGAATCTGAAACAGGCTCCAGACTCTGAGCTGTCAGCACAGAGCCCAACGCGGGGCTCGAACTCACGGACCGCGAGATCATGACCTGAGCCGAAGTTGGCCGCTCAACTGACTGAGCCACCCAGGCGCCCCTCAACAAAGTAGTTTTAAAGGGAACATACCTCAACATAATAAAGGCCATATATGGAAAACCCAGAGCTAATATCATTCTCAATGGGGAAAACTTACAGCTTTTCCTTAAGGTCAGAAAGAAGACACTACTTTTATTCAACATAGTACTTGAGGTCCTAGTCACAGCATCAGACATCAAGAAGAAATAAAAGTCTTCTGAATCAATAAGAAGTAAATCTTTCACTCTTTGCAAATGACATGATACTATGTATAGAAAACACAAAACACTCCACCAAAAGCTGCTAGAACAGATAACTGATTTAGTAAAGACACAGATACAAAATCAATGTACAGAAATCTGCTGTATTTCTATACATCAATAATGAAGAGAAAGAGAAATTGAGAAAACAATTTTATTTACAATTGCACTAAAGGTAATAAGTTATCTAGGAATAAACCCAAACAAAGAGGTGTAAGATCTCTACTCTGAAAAGTATAAACCACTAATGAATGAAGTTCAAGATGACACAAAGAAGTGGAAGGTCATCCTATGCTCACGGATTGAAAGAGAAAAGTACCATTAAAATGTCCATATTACCTAAAGACATCTAAACATTTAATGCGATACCTATCAAAATACCATCAGAATTTTCCACAGAGCTAGAACAATCCTGAAATTTTCATGGAACCACAAAAGACTCCAAGTAGTCAAAGCAGTCTTGAAAAAGAAAACCAAAGGTGGAAACATCACAGGAGACATTTCCTGACTTAGAGTTATATTACAAAACTGTAGTGATCAACACAGTATGGTTCTGGCACAAAAATAGACACAGATCAATAGAACAGAATAGAAAACACAGAAATAAATGCACAATTATATAACCAACTAAACTTTGAAATAACAGAAACGAATATCCAAAGGGAAAAAGACAGTCTCTTCAACAAATGGTGCTGGGAAAACTGAACAACAACCTGCACAAGAATGAGACTGAAAAACTTTCTTACACCATACAGAAAAATTAATTCAAAATGGATAAAAGACCTAAATGTGAGATGGAAACCATAGAAATCATTGAAGAGAATACAATTACCTTTTTGACATTGGCCATAGAAAATTTTTCTAAACATGTCATCTGAGGCAAGGAAAACAAAAGCAAAAATAAACCACTGGGACTACATAAAAATAAAAAGCTTTTGCGTGGTGAAGGACACAATCAATAAAAATAAAAGGCAACATAAGGAAAGAGATAAGTTAGTTGCAAATGATATATCCAGAAAGTGGTAGTATCCAAAATATATAAATAACCATTAGAACTCAACATACCTCCTAAATTATGCAGTTAAAAAAGGGGACAGAAGACATGAACAGACATTTCTCTAAAAAGACATTCAGATGGCCAACAGAGAAATGAAAAGATATTCATCATCACTTACCATTAGGGAAATGCAAACCAAAACTACAGTGAGACATTACCACACACCAGTCAGAATGGCTAAAATCAGGAACACAAGAAACAAGAGATGTCGGTGAGGATGTGCAGCAATAGGAAAACTTGTTCAGTGTTGGTAGCAATGTAAACTGGTACAGCCAGTTTGGAAAACAGTATGGAGGTCCTAAAAAAAGTTAAAAGTAAAACTACCTTATGATCCAGCAATCACACTTTAGGGTATTTACCCCCAAAATACAAAAAAATCAAATCCATAGGTATACATGCACCCCTATGTTTATAGCAGCATCATTTACAACAGCCAAGATATGGAAGCAGCTCAAGTGTCCATAGACTGATGAATGGATATAGAAGATGTGGTATATATATATACAATGGGATATTATTCAGCCATTAAAAAGAATGAAATCTTGCCATTTGGAACAACATAGTTGGAGCTAGAGAGTATAATGCTAAGCAAAATAAGTCAGTCAGAGAAAGACAAATACCCTACTATTTCACTCATGTGAAATTTAAGGAACAAAAACAAATGAACATAAGGGGGAAAAAGAGAGGCAAACCAAGACATAGACTGTTATCTATTGAGAACAAATGGATGGTTACCAGTGGAAAGAGGATTAAGGATATGGGTTAAATAGGTTTTGAGGATTATGTAGTGCACTTGTGATGAGCACCAGGTGATGATTTTAATTGTTGAATCACTATATTTTACACCTGAAATTCATATAAAACTGTAACAAACTTAAAAAGCAGTTAAAAGTTAAATAAAAGAACTTTCCAGTCAATTGTCCATTGATAAAGAAATGGGTAAAATGGGTAAAGAAGATGTGGTATGTAGGTGTGTGCGTGTGTGTGTGTGTATGAATATTATTCACCCATAAAAAGAATGAAATACTGCCATTTGCAATTACATGGATGGAGCTAGATAGTATAATGCTAAGTGAAATATGTCTATCAGAGAAAGACAAATACCATATGATTTCACATCACACGTGGAATTTCAGAAATAAAACGAACAAAGAAAAAAAGAGAGACAAACAAGAAATAGGCTCTTAACTCTAGAGAGCAAATTGATTATTACCAGAGGGTTGGTGGGTGGGGGGATAGGTGAGATAGGTGATGGGGAGTAAAGAGTACAGTTATCTTCATGAGCACTGAGCAATGTATAGAACTGTTGTATCACTATATTGTACACCTTAAACTAATATAACATTGTATGTCAACTATCCTGGAATTACAATTATAAACTTAATTTTAAAAAGTAAAAAGGATGGACACCTGGGTGGCTCAGTCAGTTATGCAACTGACTTTTGGTTTTGGCTCAGGTCATTTTCTCACAGTTCATGGGTTCAAGCTGACAGCGCTGACAGCATGGAGCCTTCTTGGTATCTCTCTCTCACCCTCTCTGCCCCCCACAGCTTGCTCTCTAAATAAATAAATAAATAAATAAATAAATAAAATTAACAAATTTTTAAAGTAAAAAGGATAAAAGATTTCATATGGTAGAATCATAACGTAACCTAATAAAGTTCATATATGAGAAGCCCACAGCTAACAGCATACTCAATGGTGATATGTTGACAGTTTTTCTTTTAAATTAGTAATAAGACAAAGATTTCCAGTCTCACCCATTCTGTTCAATACAGTTCTGAAAGTCCTAAGTAGAGCAATTAGTCAAGAAAAAGAAATGAAAGGCATCCATTTTGGAAAGGGAAAAACAAAAATGGTTTTTGTTTGCAGATGGCAATCTTATATATCAAAAACCCTAAAGACTCCACGAAAAAACCTTTTAGAACCAATAAATGAATTTGGTAATGTTGTGGTAGATAAAATATACATATAAAAATCAGTTGAATTTCTATTCTATAACAATGACATGTTTGAAAGAGAAATAAATAAAATCATCCAACTTACCATAGCATGAAAAACAATAAAATATTTAGGAATAAATTTAGCTAAGAAGGGAAAAGATCTGAAAACTACAAGACATTAATAAAAAAAAGTAAGACACAAAATAGGAAAGATACCCTGTGTTTATGAATCAGAGGAATTAATATTGTTAAAATGTTTGTACTACCCCAAAACACCTATAGATTCAATGCAATTTCTATGAAAATCCCAATGACATTTTTCAGAGAAATAGAAAAAAACAATCCTAAAATTTTTATGGAACCACAAAAGGCCCTCAATAGACAAAACAATCTTGAGATATAATAATCAAGCTAGAAACATCACACTTCCTGATTTCAAAGTATACTACAAAGCTATACTAATTAAAATAGTATGGTACTGCAAAAAAAGAGACACATAGACCAATGGGACAGAATCAAGAGTTCAGAAATAAACTCATGCTCATACAGTTAACTAATATTTGACAAGGCAGCCAAGAACACTCAACAGGGAAGAGTATTTTCAATAAATGGTGTTGGGAAAACTGGACATTCACATACACAAAAATAAAACTGGATGCCTCTCTCATATCATTCATAAAAATTAATTCAAAATAAATTAAAAACTTAAACTTAAGACCTGAAACCATAACATTCCTAGAAAAATACATAGGAAGAAATCTCTTTAAAGTTGTTTTTTTCCAGAACTCTCTGGGTCACAGAGGCTGGTGAGCACCATGGTTTACATTCCCCTTCCACCTCAATAGTGCAGATAGGAACATGGTCCAGGAGCCCTAGCTGGTCTACAACCTCAGTGAGCCCCAGGCCTGTATCCCACAATAGCCCCAACTGTCCCACAAAGGCAGCCCCAACATGGTATGGTGTTCACCAAGACATCCCAGGACAGTGCTCACTACAAGTTCCAATCATCTTGTCAAAGTGACAAAGATGCAGAGCATCCTGGAACACTCCAGGCCCATAGCACTTTAGTTCCAGACAACTTGCCAAGGTACCCCTGGTGTTGAGCATTCCAGGAGCTCCCAGCTCATACCAGCTTCAACTCAAGTTGTCCCATCAGTGTCACCTCTGTTCAGAGTGCTCAGGGACCATGGCCCATGCCTGCCTTATTTCTAGTCGTCCCTCCGGGGTACTCCCTGCATGGAGCACACTGACATACAGCAGCTTATATTGGCCTAGGTTCCAGCCATCCCATAAGCACACCCCACCACACAGCACCTAGGGACTCGTGGCTGACACCCCTGCCTAAGCTCCATCTTCTCTACCATAGCACCCCTCCACAGGGTACCCCAGAAATCTCATCCATGACTGTCTCAATTCCAGGTACCCCAAAAGGGTGCCCCCTGAATGGAGCACTCAAAGACCCCCCTGGCCTGTACCAAATTTGGCACCAGCCAGCCTGCCAGGGTGCCCCTTCCACAGAATGACACAGGATCTCCAAGCTTGCACCCAGTTCAACTTCAGCTGTCCAGCCAGGACACCCTCTGCACAAAGACCTGGGAATACCCCCAGCCCACACACACTTTGGCTCTGGCCACTCCATCAGGTTGACTCTAGCACAGAGTACCCTCAAAACCCCATCCCACAACAGGCACAGCTCCAGCCAGCTATCCAAAATGATCAGGCACAGTGTACAAAGTGGACAGCCATACATATTCCTTCTAGTTTAGGAGAATAGTTGTTCTACATAATTCATAGAAACAAACACAGAAAGTCAAGCAAAATGAGGAGAACAAGACAAAGTGCCAGAAAAAGAACTAAATGAAGTGAAGATAAGCAACATTCCTGATAAGAACTTCAAAATAATTCTCATAAAGAACTTCAAAATAATGCTCATAAAGATGCTCACCAAACTGGAGAAAACAGGAAATAAACTTACTGAGAATTTCAACAAAATATAAAAACAATAAAAAAGAACAAATCAGAGATGAAAAATACAGTAACTAAAATAAAAAATACACAAGAGAAAATCAATATTAGATTAGAAGATGCAGAAGAACAAATTAGTGATCTGGAACATAAGGTAATGGAAAGCACACAAGCTGAGCAGCAAAAAGAGAAAAGAAAAAAGTTAGGATAGATTAAGCGACATCTTGGGCAACATAAAGCAAACAAACACTTACATTATAGAGATGCCAGAAGAAGAAGAAGGAGGAGGAGGAGGAGAAAGGGGAGAAGGAGGAGGAGGGGGAGAAGGAGGGGGAGGGGGGGGAGGAGGAGGGGGAGGAGGAGGGGGAGGAGGAGGAGGAGGGGGAAGAGGGAGAGAGAAAAGGGCAGAAAACTTATTTGAAGAAATAATAGCTGGAATCTCCTCTAGCCTAGGGAAGGAAATAGACATCCAGGTTCAGAAAGCACAGAAAGTTCCAAACATAATAAATCCGAGGAGGTCCACACCATGACACATAATAATTAAAGTGTCAAAGATTAAAAATGAGAATATTTGAAGGCCAGCAATGTAGAAGCAACTAGTTTCGTACAAGAAAAAAATCCATAAGTCTATCAGTGGATTTTTAAGCAAAAATATTGCAGATCAGAAGAAAGTGTCATAATATATTTTAAGTTCTGGAAGAAAAAAACTGCATTCAAGAGTATTCTGTCTAGCAAGGTTATCATTCAGATTTGAATTTAAGTTAAAGAGTTTCCCAAACGAAAGTTATAGGAGTTCATCGTTACTAAACAGGCCTTACAAATAATGTTAAAAGGACATATTTAAGTAAAAATAAAAGGCCAAAATTAAAGGTAAGGAAAATATGAAAGGAAAATATTTCGTGAACAAAAAGAAACATACAGTAAAGGTAGCAGAGCAATCACTTATAAACCTAGTATGAAGGTCAAAAGACAAAAGTAGTAAAATCAGTTATATGTTAAAAATAGTTCAGGGAACTTACAATATAAAATACATAAAATATGACAACATATGCATAAAATGTAGAGAGGGGAGTAAAAAGGAATTTCTTTTAGAATGTGTTCAAACTTACATGACTGTTAACTTAATATAGACTGCTATATACTTGAGGATGTTATATATGAATGTCATGATAACCACAAATCAAAAACCTATAACAGATACACAGAAAATAAAAAGGAAAAATATAAGCATAACACTACAGAAAATCATCAATCACAAGATAAGAGAAGAAGAAAGGAACAGAAAAAAAAAACTACAACAATAACCAGAACATAATTAACAAAATTGCAGTAAGTACATACCCATCAATAATTACTTTAAATGTAGATGGTCTAGGGGCGCCTGGGTGGCTCAGTCAGTTAAGCGTCCGACTTCGGCTCAGGTCAAGATCTCATGGTTTGTGAGTTTGAGCCCCATGTTGGGCTCTGTGCTGAGAGCTCAGAGCCTGGAGTCTGCTTCAGATTCTGTGTCTCCTCCTCTCTCTGCCCCTCCCATACTCATGCTCTGTCTCTCAATAATAAATAAACGTTAAAAAATTAAAAAAAATTAAAAATTAAAAAAATAAATGTAGATGGTCTAAATGTTCCAATCAAAAGACACACAATGATGAAATGAATAAATAGTAAGACTCATCTATATGGTGCCTACAAGTAACTCACATCAGACCTAAAGACACATTAAGACTAAAAATGAAAGGATGGAAAAAGATATCTCATGCAAATGGAAGTTTAAAAAAGCCAGGATAACAATACTTACATCAGACAAAATAGGCTTTATTTATTTATTTTTAATATGAAATTTATTGTCAAATTGGTTTCCATACAATACCCAGTGCTCATCCCAACAGGTGCCCTACTCAATTCCCATCACCCACTTTCAAAATAGACTTTAAAACAAAGACTGTAACATGAGACAAAGAAGAGCACTGCATAATGATAAGAATATATAGCACTTGTAAATATCTATGAATTCAATATTGGAGTACCTAATACTATATATATATATATATATATATATATATATATCATGTGTATATGTATACACACACACACACACACACAAATAAGAAAAACAGGTGAGAGCTTGTCATTGGAACAACATGAATGGAGCTAGAGGGTAATATGATAAGTGAAATAAATCACACTGAGAAGTACAAATACCATATGATTTCACTCATATGTGGAATCTAAAAAAAATGAATAAACAAAAGCAGAAGCAGACATAAATACAAGAACAAGCTGACGTTTGCCAGAGGGGAGTTTGATGTAGGGATGGGAAAACAGGTGAAAGGGAGAGGGCAATACAGACTTCCAGTTATGGAATGAATAAGTCATGGGAATCAAAGGCCCAGCATAAGGAGTACAGTAAATGACATTACAATAATGATGTAATGAGACAGATGGTTGCCACACTTTGGTGAACATAGCATGATATATAAACTTGTCATATCACAAAGTTGGTCACCTTAAACTAATGTAACATTGTGCGTCAATTATACTTCAATGAAAAAAAAATTTAGATGGTGCTGTAGGAAGATCCTGAACTCACTTTCTCCCACAGAAACAACAACAACAAAAAATAAGATATGAATGGAACAATTTCCTCTGAAAAGAAAACTGAGAACTGGCTGAATAACTAGTCTACAATAAAGAATAAAAGGGCCACACTGAAAGAGGTAGGTGAAGTAGAGTTGTGGTGTCATTAAAAATTCCATCCCTGGAGTGGCAATCCACTGGAGAGATCTTCCAAATAAGGAAATCCTCCTTGAGGAGTAAGTGGTTTGTGCTCCACATCAGGTACCACAACCCTTAGACCTGCACTGGATAGATAAGGCCCCAATATATCTGGTTTGTCAAAGCAGTAGGGCATACTTCCAGGAGAACCATGGGGCTATAGGGAGGAGATTCCACACTTAAAAGATTCACATGCCATATGGTTTCACTCTTATGTGGATCCTGAGAAACATAACAGAAACCCATGGGGGAGGGGAAGGAAAAAAAAAAAAAGAGGTTAGAGTGGGAGAGAGCCAAAGCATAAGAGACTGTTAAAAACTGAGAACAAACTGAGGGTTGATGGGGGGTGGGAGGGAGGGCAGGGTGGGTGATGGGTATTGAGGAGGGCACCTTTTGGGATGAGCACTGGGTGTTGTATGGAAACCAATTTGACAGTAAATTTCATATATTAAAAAATAAAAAAAAAAAGTAAACTTAAATCAATCAGCAGGAAATTAAAAAAAAAAAAAAAAAAGATTCACATGCAGATTCACTTACTCTGGGACCCAGCACAAAAGCAGCAGTTTGAAAAGAGGCTAGACCACATGTGAAGGAGATTCATTTGTTAATCTTAAAGAATTTTCCAGGGGATCAAAAGCCTGTTGAGACTCTCACCAGGGACAGAAGTGCTAATGGATGCCAGTTTTATGTTCTCCCTTTACCTTGTTAGCACTGGTGCTAGCAGGTGCAATTTTTTCACTCTAGTTTCTGCCAGCCTACACCACTCCTGCAGCACTGTCAAAGAAAGCTGACAAACACCCCCATCCATCATGTCACACTTGTAGCAGATGAATACCCCACCTTTCACAGTCCCCTAAAGGCAGTGGGCATATATAGCCCATACAGAGGATGACCATTGAGTGCTGGGCTATGGTAGCCAGGGGAACTGCATTTCTGGGCACCAGGGGTCTGAAACAATTGAATAGACAGTTCAAGAGACAACTAAAAACTAGGAGAAGGATAAACAAAGTTTACATCCTACAAAGGGCCAACCTTTAAAAACTATGAGATTATAGTTGTCTTGCATAACACATAGAGACAGAGAGTCAAGCAAAATGAGAAAACAGAATTTGTTCCAAATGAAAGAACAAGATAAAACCCCAGGAAAAAACTTTAAT
Organism: Panthera uncia; assembly: GCF_023721935.1. Classification (NCBI taxonomy): domain Eukaryota; kingdom Metazoa; phylum Chordata; class Mammalia; order Carnivora; family Felidae; genus Panthera; species Panthera uncia. The sequence continues at coordinate 58,601,268 of NC_064817.1, read as the reverse complement.
AAAATAGAAACAAGTAATTTACCTCATAAAGAGTTTAAAGTAATGGTCATAAAAATGCTTGCCAGACATGGGAGATGAACGAATGAATACAGTGAGAACTTCAGCAAAGTATAAAAAATATAAAAGGTACCAAAAAGAAGAAACAGGTGTAAAATACAGTAACTGATTTAAAAGATTTTAGAGGGGTTCAACAGCAGATTAGATGAAGCAGGAAAAAAATCAGTGATCTGAAAGTCAGAATAATGGAACTCACCAAAACAGAGCAGCAAAAGTAAAAAGAAGTTTTAAAAATTGAAGATCTAGTAAGAGACCTATGGGACACAACTAAGAAGAAAAGCATTTACATTATTGGGGTCTCAGGAGGAGGAGAAAAATAAGGCAGAAAAAAATATTTGAGGAAATAATGACTGAAAACTTTCCAAACTTGAGGAAGTAAGCAGACATGGAAATCCAGGAATCTCAGATAATTCCAAACATGATGAACCCAAAAGGCTCACATCAATACACATTATCATTAAAATGTCAAAAGATAAAGAGATAATATTAGAAGTAGCAAGGGAGGCAGGGTCTGCCTGCTCTCCCAACTTGAGAGTGTACTGTCTTTTATGAAACTTCTGCTTTCACCTTGGGCACTGATTTCTAATTCTTTTTTTTTTTTTAATATGAAATTGATTGTCAAATTGGTTTCCATACAACACCCAGTGTTCATCGCAACAGGTGCCCCCTCAATACCCATCACCTACCCTCTCTTCCCTCCCACCCCCCATCGACCCTCAGTTTGTTCTCAGTTTTTAAGAGTCTCTTATGCTTTGGCTCTGTCCCTCTCTAACCTTTTTTTTCCTTCCCCTTCCCCAAGGTCTTCTGTTAAGTTTCTCAGGATCCACATAAGAGTGAAACCATATGGTATCTGTCTTGCTCTGTATGACTTATTTCACTTAGCATAACAATCTCCAGTTCCATCCACATTGCTACAAAAGGCCATATTTCATTCTTTCTCATTACCACGTAGTAATCCATTGTGTATATAAACCACAATTTCTTTATCCATTCATCAGTTGATGGACATTTAGGCTCTTTCCATAATTTGACTATTGTTGAAAGTGCTGCTATAAACATTGGGGTACAAGTGCCCCTATGCATCAGCACTCCTGTATCCCTTGGGTAAATTCCTAGCAGTGCTATTGCTGGGTCATAGGGTAGATCTATTTTTAATTTTTTGAGGAACCTCCACACTGTTTTGCAGAGCGGCTGCACCAGTTTGCATTCCCACCAACAATGCAGGAGGGTTCCTGTTTCTCCACATCCTCTCCAGCATCTACAGTCTTCTTGGTTTGTTCATTTTAGCCACTCTGACTGGCGTGAGGTGGTATCTCAGTGTGGTTTTGATTTGTATTTGATTTGAGGAGAGACGTTCAACATCTTTTCATGTGCCTGTTGGCCATCTGGATGTCTTCTTTAGAGAAGTGTCTATTCATGTTTTCTGCCCATTTCTTCACTGAATTATTTGTTTTTTGGGTGTGGAGTTTGGTGAGCTCTTTATAGATTTTGGATACTATCCCTTTGTCTGATATGTCATTTGCAAATATCTTTTCCCATTCCGTTAGTTGCCTTTTAGTTTTGTTGATTGTTTCCTTTGCAGTGCAGAAGCCTTTTATCTTCATGAGGTCTCAATCGTTCATTTTTGCCTTTAATTCCCTTGCCTTTGGAGGTGTGTCAAGTAAGAAATTGCTGCAGCTGAGGTCAGAGAGGTTTTTTCCTGCTTTCTCCTCTAGGGTTTTGATGGTTTCCTGTCTCACATTTAGGTCCTTCATCACTTTTGAGTTTATTTTTGTGAATGGTGTCAGAAAGTGGTCTAGTTTCATTGTTCTGTATGTTGCTGTCCAGTTCTCCCAACACCATTTGTTAAAGAGACTGTCTTTTTTCCATTGGATACTTTTTCCTGCTTTGTCAAAGATTAGTTGGCCATACTTTTGTGGGTCCAATTCTGGAGTCTCTATTCTATTCCATTGGTCTGTGTGTCTGTTTTTGTTCCAATACCATGCTGTTTTTATGATTACAACTTTGTAGTAGAGGCAAAGGTCTGGGACTGTGATGCCTCCTGCTTTGGTCTTCTTCTTCAAAATTACTTTGGTTCCTCAGGGTCTTTTGTGGTTCCATACAAATTTTAAGACTGCTTGTTCTAGCTTCGAGAAGAATGCTGGTGCAATTTTGCTTGGGATTGCAGTGAATGTGTAGATAGCTTTGGGTAGTATTGATATTTTAACAATATTTATTCTTCCAATCCATGAGCATGGATTGTTTTTCCATTTCTTTATATCTTCTTCCATTTCCTTCATAAGCTTTCTATAGTTTTCAGCATACAGATCTTTGACATCTTGGCTTAGGTTTATACGTAGGTATTTTATGGTTCTTGGTGCAATTGTAAATAGGATCAGTTTCTTTGTCTTTCTGTTGCTTCATTATTAGTGTATATGAATGCAACTGGTTTCTGTACATAAATTTTGTATCCTGTGACTTTGATGAATTCATGTATGAGTTCTAGCAGACTTTTGGTGGAATCTATTGGGTTTTCTGTATAATATCATGTCATCTGCAAAAAGTGAAAGCTTGACTTCATCTTTGCCAATTTTGATGCCTTTGATTTCCTTTTGTTGTCTGATTGCTGATGCTAGCACTTCCAACACTATGTTAAACAACAGCAGTGAGAGCGGACATTCCTGTCATGTTCCTGATCTCAGGGGGAAAGTTCTCAGTTTTTCCTCATTGAGGATGATATTAGCTGTGGGCTTTTCATAAATGGCTTTTATGATGTTTAAGTATGTTCCTTCTATCCCGACTTTCTCGAGGGTTTTTATTAAGAAAGGATGCTGAATTTTGTCAAATGCTTTTTCTGTTTCTATTAACAGGATCATATGGTTCTTATCTTTCCTTTTAGTAGTGTGATGTATCACATTGATTGATTTGCGAATGTTGAACCAGCCCTGCATCCCAGGAATGAATCCCACTTGATCATGGTGAATAATTCTTTTTATATGCTGTTGAATTCCATTTGCTAGTATCTTGTTGACAATTTTTGCATTCATATTCATCAGGGATATTGGCCTGTAGTTTTTTTTTTTTTCTGGGTCTCTGTCTGGTTTGGGAATCAAAGGAATGTTGGTTTCATACAATGACTCTGGAAGATTTCCTTCCCTTTCTATTTGTTGGAGCAGCATGAGAAGAATAGGCATTATCTCTGCTTTAAATGTCTGGTAGAATTCCCCAGGGAAGTCATCTGGTCCTGGACTCTTATTTGTTGGGAGATATTTGATAACTGATTCAATTTTTTCGCTAGTTATGGGTGTGTTCAAGTTTTCTATTTCTTCATGTTTGAATTTTGGAAGTCTGTGGGCGCTTAGAAATTTGTCCAGTTCTCCCAGGTTGTCCATTTTGTTGGCATATAATTTTTCATAGTATTCCCTGGTGATTGCCTGTGTTTTTGAGGGATTGGTTGTAATAATTCCATTTTCATTCTTGATTTTATCTATTTGGGTCATCTCCCTTTTCTTTTTGAAGAGCATGGGTAGAGGTTTATCAATTTTGTTTATTTTTTCAAAAAACCAACTCTTGGTTTCATTGATCTGCTCTAAAGTTTTTTTAGATTCTATATTGTTTATTTCTGTTCTGATCTTTATTATTTCTTTTCTTCTGCTGGGTTTGGGGTGTCTTTGCTTTTCTCCTTCCATTTCCTTTAGGTGTGCTGTTAGATTTTATATTTGGGATTTTTCTTGTTTCTTGGGATTTTTTCTTGTTTTCTTGTTTCTTGAGATAGGCCTGGATTGCTGTATTTTCCTCTCAGGACTGCCTTTGCTGCATCCCAAAGCGTTTGGATTGTTATATTTTCATCTTCATTTGTTTCTATATATTTTTTAATTTTCTTCTCTAATTGCGTGGTTGACCCATTCATTCTTTAGTAGGGTGTTCTTTAACCTCCATGCTTTTGGAGGTTTTCCAGATGTTTTCCTGTGGTTGATTTCAAGTTTCTTAGCATTGTGGCCTGAAAGTGTGCATAGTATGATCTCAATTCTTTTCTACTTATGAAGGGTTGTTTTGTGACCCAGTGTGTGATCTATCTTGGAGAATGCTCCATGTGCACTTGAGAAGAAAGTTTATTCTGTTGCTTTGGGATGCGGAGTTCTAAATATACCTGTCAAGTCCATCTGATCCAGTGTATCATTCAGGGCACTTGTTTCTTTATTGATCCTGTGTCTAGATGATCTATCCATTGCTCTAAGGGGAATATTAAAGTCCCCTGCAATTACCACATTCTTATCAATAAGGTTTCTTGAAACAATTATGATTAATTGTTTTATGTATTTGGGGGCTCCTGTATCTGGCACATGGACATTTATAATTGTTAGGTCTTCCTGATGGATAGACCCTGTAATTATTATATAATGCCCTTCTTCATCTCTTTTACAGCCTTTAATTTAAAGTCTAATTTTTCTGATATAAGTATGGCTACTCCAGCTTTCTTTTGACTTCCAGTAGAATGATAGATAGTTCTCCATCCCCTCACTTTCAATCTGAAGGTGTCCTCAGATCTAAAATGAGTCTTTTGTGGACAGCAAATAGATGGGTCTTGTTTTTTTTATCCATTCTGATTCCCTATGTCTTTTGGATTGGAGCATTTAGTCCATTTACATTCAGTGTTATTATTGAAAAATATGGGTTTAGAGTCATTGTGATGTCTGTAGGTTTCATGCTTGTAGTCTTTGTGATCTTTCCAACATTTCACTGATAGAATCCCCCTTAGGATCTCTTGCAGGGCTGGTTTAGTGGTGATAAATTCCTTCAGTTTTTGTTTGTTTTGGAAGACTTTTATCTCTCCTTCTATCCTGAATGACAGACTTGCTGGATAAAGGATTCTTGGCTGCATATTTTTTTCTGTTCATCACATTGAAGATTTCTTGCCATTCCTTTCTGGCCTGTCAAGTTTCAGTAGATAGGTCTGCCACAAGTCTTATCCGTCTCCCTTTATATGTTACAGTTTGTTTATCCCTAGCTGCTCTCAGAATTTTCTCTTTATCCTTGTATTTTTCCAGTTTCACTATGATATGTCGTGCAGAAGTTTGATTCAAGTGACATCTGAAGGGAGTTCTTTGTGCCTCTTGGATTTCAATGACTTTTTCCTTCCCCAGATCAGGGAAGTTCTCAACTATGGTTTGCTCAAGTACACCTTCAGTCCCTTTCTCTCTCTCTTCCTCTTCTGGATTTCCTATTACAAGTATATTGTTCCATTTGATTGTATCACTTAGTTCTCTAATTCTCACCTCATACTCTTGGATTATTTTATCTGTCTTTTTCTCAGCTCTCTCTTTTCCCATAATTTTATCTTCTAATTAACCTATTCTCTCCTATGCCTCTTAATCCGAGCTGGGGTCATCTCTATTTTATTTTGCACCTCATTTATAGCATTTTTTAATTCCTCATGACTATTGCTTAGTCCCTTGATCTCTGTAGCAATAGAGTCTCTGCTGTCCTCTATACATTTTTCCAAGCCCAGCGATTAATTTTATGACTATTATTCTAAATTCTTGTTCCGTTATATTGCTTAAATCATTTTTGATCAATTCATTAGCTGTCACTACTTCCTGGAGTTTCTTTTGAGGAGAATTCTTTCGTTTCATCATTTTGAGTAGTCCCTGTGGTGGCTCCAACCTGCAGGGCACTTCCCCTGTGCTGTCTGGAGTAACTTGTGTTGGTGGGTGGGGCTGCAGTCAGACCCAATGTCTCTCCCCAGCCCACCACTGGGGCCACAGACTGGTGTGTACCTTATCTTCCCCTCTCCCAGGGGAAGGACTCATTGTGGACTGGTGTGGTGCCTGTCTGGGCTACTTGTACACTGCCAGGTTTATGGTGTTGCTTTGATGGGATCTGGCATATTAGCCGGGGTAGATCCACAAAGTACACAAGGGCAGGAGGGGCAGGCTCAGCTCGTTTGCCATCAGTGGTCCCCTGTGGGAGGGGCCCTACAGCACCGACATGGAGGCCAACCCATTGGAGTGATGGATCCACAGGAGCACAGCATTGGGTGTGTGGTGCAAGTAAGTTTGGTGACAGAAACTGGCTTCCTTTGGGATTTCGGCTGGGGTGTGGGAGAGGGAGATGGTGCTGGTCAGCATCTTTGTTCCTCGCAGAGCTGAGCTCTGTCTTCCAGGGTTCAACACCTCTCCCTCCCGGTGTCCTCTTACCTTCCTGCTCTCTGAGCAGAGCTGTTGTCTTATAACATTCCAGATGTTAAGTCCCTCTGGCTGTCAGATCTCAAGAAGTCCAGCCCCTCCGCTTTTGCAAGCCAGACTCGGGGATTCTGCCTTGCTGGGCGGGCTGCCCCCCCCCCCCCCCCCCCCCGGCTCCCTTCCACCAGTCCGTGTAGCATGCACAACCTCTCAGCTCTTCTTACCCTCTTCCGTGGGCCTCTTGTCTATGCTTGGCTCCGGAGAGTCCATTTTGCTAGTCTTCTGGTGGTTTTCTGGGTTATTTAGGCAGATGTGGGTGGAACCTAAGTGATCAGCAGGACGAGGTGAGCTCACCTTCCTCCTACGCTGCCATCTTCCGAAGCTCAATCCTGATTTCTAATTCTTTATTGTGTCAGTGCCAAGTGCTAAGAGACACAATGCTGAGAGACACACATCTTTTGGTGCTGTGACTGGGATTCCTTTGCCTCTAACTCTGCTTGTTTGCCTCCTCTAGAAGACAACAGTTTGAGTTACCCCTTTCATGGCTGGCACCTGTCTCCTCAACCAATTCAAACTTGAATTCCTAGTGGACCATCGCCTTCAAGGTATATTCTCCCAAACTCCCCCCCAACCAGCCCTGCCTTCCTTAGAGTGTTTTAACTCATCATTACTTTAAGCCTCTTCATTATTACTGCTGGGGACCACTAGTCTGTGAAGCTCTCAACTTACCATCTCAAGTCTCCTGTCATGGGTTTCCTTGTTGCATGTCTGCTGGCCACCACCATCTTCACTATTGTCCTTTCTTGGCTCAATCTTCTAACCCCCAGCAGTCTAACCTTATCCTTCTAGCCTGTCTTTTAATATATCTTATGCAGTGCCATAGTGTTTCCCACATCGGAGGCCTCTGCCACAGCTACACTTGGACTTTTGTCAAAGTCGAGGATATTCTTCCAAGGGATAGATACTGGAAGAGACTTTTTCCCAGTCTCTTTCCTTTACCCAGCTGGAAACTTTTGCCTCTCTAGTTATCATCCAATACCTCAGCTGAAAGGCTACCTGTAACTTAGAGGTGGCCTGCATATGGAAGGATGCCACCCGTAGGGGACTCCATTCCAGCCCTGGACACATCACCATAGGCCACTGGCTTTGGGCAGAAAAAACACAGGAGGGAAAGATGAAAGAGCCCACCCAGACCTTCTCAGGACTGCCTGAGACAATTGGGACAACTAAGGCTGAATCCAAGAGGACCCACCAGAATGACTGCTAACCTGGAGTCCTCCTAGTTCACAGTGAAAGTGATGCCTCTCCTTTTGAGTCCAAGAGCTTAGACTTCAGGACACCGAGTTCTCTAACTTTCCTGCTTTGTCTCTTACAGATGGATAGCCAAATGTCTACAATTCCTCCTGAGTCCCACCTGGGTTGCATTCCAGCCCATTGGCTGGTCACTCTTTGACTCTGAGACCTTAAAGAGGAAGAGGCTCATCTCCTCAAAACTGTGTGGCCCCAGTATAAGTTGAATGATGGAGTTGTTTGACCTTTAAATGGAGCCTTGACTACAACACTGTACTTCAGCTAGATCTCTATTGTAAACTTCACAGAAAGTGGAGTGAAATTCTTTATGTCCAGGATTCCTTCGCCTTCAGAGATGTGGAGGACCTCTGTAAAACCTGTAATATTGACATGGCTCTCCTTGCAGCAGCCAAAAGGGACTCCTTATTGAGAGCAGCTCAGGTCTTCTGTGAGAAGGAACCTCAAAAGGCATTGTCACTGCCTAAGCCTCCTTCTCCACCCTCTATTCCTCCTTCTGCTCCTCCTCTCAGGCCAGGAGGTTTGTGTCCACCTCTCTCAACCTGTGACCCTCTCCCTTTACTGCTTCCTTATCCAGGGGCTTCCCACCCTAAGCTGTGCTCCCTGGTTGAAGCAGGCAGGGAGTTTGAATTTCAGGTTACTCATAAACCTTTCTCTTTAATAGAGCTTGAACATATTAAAAAGACCTGAGAAAGTTTTCTGATAATCCAGATGATTACATAGAAGCCTTTAAGCATCTGAACTTGGCCTATAATGTGTCTTGGAAAGATGTGATGATCATCCTAGGGAAGACTCTTTCATCGACCAAAAAGGAAAAGGGTTCTTAAGGAAGCCAGGGCATATGCTAATAGTCTTACCTTTCTGATACCAAATACCCAATAGGAGAGACTGCTGTCCCTCCCATAGAGGCAGGATGGGATTATAAGCAACCTTCAGAGAGATGAGAATTAGACCACTTTCTCATCTGTGTTAAGGCAAGTTTTAAAGCCAGCTGATAAAAACCCATCTGCTACTCTAAGGTAGCTGAAGTCAGCCAGGAGCCAAATGAGAACCCAACCAACTTTCTGGAAACACTCGAAGAGGCTGTGACTAAATATACTAATCTTGATCCTCAGTCTTTTGAGGTACAGGTAATACTAAGACAAATTCCTCTCTTAGTCTGCTCCAGATGTCAGCTGGAAGCTGCAAAAACTGGTAAGAGAAATGGATACCACTCTTGAAGAATTCCTTTCAGCAACAACTACTGTCCTTTATAACAGGGACCAAAAAGGAAAGGCCAAACCTCGGGAGAAGGATCCAAGGAAGGAAGGCAGGCCCAATTGCTAGTGGCCCTACAGAGCCAAGCCCAATCTCAGTATGTCATACTCTGTCCTGGAAAAGGATCAGGTAAATGCCTGATCAGCAGGACTGGCCACTGGGTTTGAGAATGTCCTAATAAGGACAAGCCTCCCCTGAAAACACCCTGTCTTAAATGTCAGCATACAGGACACTGGGCAGCTAATTGCCCCCAAGGTCAAAGAACCCCAGATTCAGAAACTGCTACTCCACTTATGGTAATGGATTAAAGGGGTCCTCTGCTCTAGTCAGTCCCCCTGTAAGAAGTAACCATCGATGTACTGGAGCCATGTGTAAAGATGGATGTGGCAGGTAAAACAACAACTTTATTTATGGATACTGGGGCCACCTACTCTTTCCTGACCTCATTCTCTGGACCCTTCTCCCAAGACTCCTGTAAAGTGATGGAAGTGTCAGGCAAACTAATAACTAAGCCTTTCACCCCTCTTATGTTGCCTGTGGGAAGATTACACCTTTTCCCACTCCTTCCTGTTTATGCTGGAGTGCCCTTGGACCCTAGTGGGAAGAGACATACTATACAAACTAGGAGCTAGGCTTATTCTGGGAGGAACAACAGCTACCAGAGTCTCCCTATAACTCCTAATTGAAGAAATTCTTGAACCCAGTTCTTTAGAAGAGGTTTTGTCAGTAGACCCTAGGATATGGGACGATGGGCTGCCAAGATGTATGGTCACCATCACTCCTGCACTAATAGACCTAAAGAACCTATCTGCTTATCCTAATAAGTAACAATACTCTGTCCACCTTGAGGTGTGACAAGGACTCCAGCTGCTCATAACCAAGTTCCTAAAACATGGCATCTTGATTTATTTTAACTCCACCAAAGGAAAACTATACCTAGCCCAGGGGTAAGGGACTACTCATTAGAAACATGGTCAGTAAAATTCATCCACCCCTTTTCCTTCCTCCTCTGGAGCCCCATGTTTTAATCTTATTTCCTTTGCAACCTGAGCAATAACCTTCTTGTGGAAATATAGGTCCCCACCTAATTGGATAGCCAAGGGTCTTTTATCATGCACATGGGTGCCTCCCAATGTCAGCCAGATCCTCTCTGTCTGAAGCAACAAGTGTTATTCCTGTCTCCCCACAAATTGGGCAGAGATTTTCACCTTGGCCTGTGTCCTCCCTCAATTTTCCTACCTTGAAGGATTAGTCCCCATGCCCCTCCCCACCATCACCAGTTTAAGACACACCAAACAGGGTGTGCCTTTGATACTTAGCTTGGTAGAAATCTTCTCTCTTTTTGGCATTTCAGGAGTGGCCACAGGAATCTACAGCACCCATGACTCTCACCAAATTTATTATAATCTATCTAAGTCCCTGCCAAAATAAATGAGGACATTGCAGCCACCTTCTCTGATACCTAGGTACAAATGAACTCCTTAGTGGCTATGGTCTTACAGAACTGTCAGGCCCTTGATGTCCTTACAACAGAAAGTGGGGAAACCTGTGCATTACTAGAAGAATGCTGTTTTGGGGTTCATAAAAGTGTCCAGGTACAACAAGACATCAAAATTTTCCTACAAAATGCTAGGATGCTTCATGATCAAGCTAACTGAGGATGGTCAAATTGGAAAAATTCCTGGCCCTGGCTATCATGGCTACTTCCTTTTCTGGGGCCCCTAATTTCCATAATAGTTCTCCTTCTTGCAGGACCACTCTTATTTAATTTACTTCTAAGATTTGTGTCCTCCAGACTGTAAGCAATAAAACTCCAAGTAAGCCTGCAAACACTGAGACTATCAGACCATCTCTACTCAAAACACCTCCATCTACATGAGAACCCTGGATGGACTTTAAAGCTGGGAATTCCTTCTACCTGACAGCAAGAATAGTGGATCCATATTTTCCAACATCCTCCTTCAGCTTAAAGCAGCAGGAAGGAATGTTAGGTAGAAGCCAGATATGAGCAGTGGAAGGAACACCCCAAGGAAACTTCATCTCTTGACCTGAAAGATTTCAGAGCCCTAAGTCCTTAAACAGGGAATGATAGAGTAGGCAGTTATTTAGACATGAGCTGGAGGCAAGGATGGTGATAAATAGGTTACATATTAGAAGACTGAGGACACAATATCCTGACTCTGTGGCTTACAACATCCTGATCTTGTGATTTTCAAGACCCTGGAGCTAACAGACCAAGAGCCACAATGCAGAGCATGTGCTCTCCGGTTCCACCTTTGCCCCAGGATCACCCCTAGATTCATTATAATGTAGTTGCATTGCAATATAGTCCCCCCGCCCCCCGTTGGAGGAAGGCTACCATGATAATTCAGTACAGACCTTGTAGGGTTAAAAACTCTCCCTCCCAACCTGTGAGAGGAGTCCTCCAAAGCATTAAAAGCAGCCTCCATTAGAGACCACCTTATCCATGATGCAGGACTCTAATCACATAAAAGGAAAGGACCCCTGTAACATCAGGGCAGTTTTCACCTCTGGTTTTGCTTGCTCTCCCACCTTGAGAGTGTACTGTCCTTAATAAAACTGTTTTCTGCTTTCAAAAAAAAAAAAAAAGCAGCAAGAGAAAAACAACTTTTTACATACAAGGAACCCCCCTCCCATAAGACTATCAGCAGATTTCTCAGCAAAACTTTGCAGGCCAGAATGGAGTGGCATGATATATTCAAAGTGCTGAAAGGAAAAACAAACAAACAAACAAACAAGAATTCTCTACCCGGCAAGGTTATCATTCAGAATTGTAGGAGAGATAAAAAATTTCCTACACAAATATAAATTAAGGGAGTTCACCACCAATAAACCAGCCCTGCAAGAAATGTTAGAGGAACTGCTTTAAGCTAAAAAGAAAGGGCTCTAATTAACAAGAAGAACACATACTAAAGTAAATATCTCATGGTAGAAGTAAATACATAGTAAAGGAATTGGATTAAACTCTTATCAAACTATTATGATGGTTATAAGGTAAAAGTAGTAAAAATAATGATAACAACAATTAGTTAAAGGATACACACAATGAAAAGATGCATAATGTGAATATCAAAAAATAAAACATGGTGATGGGATAAAAATGCAGTTTTAGAATGTGTTCAAATGTAACTTGCAATCAACTTAGAACAAACTAGTATATATAGGACATTATATGTGAGCCTCATGACAACCACAAAGTAAAATAATCTGTAATAATACACTCAAGATAATGAGAAACAAATCTAAATAACCCTATAAAAAATCATCAAATCACAGGGGAGAATAAAGAGAAGAATAAAGGAACAGAGAGGCAATAGAAAACAGCCAGAAAACAACTAACAAAATCGTTATAACTACATACCTATCAATAATTACTTGTCATGTAAATGCACTAAATTCTCTAATTAAAAAACATAGTGTGACTGAATAGATTAAAAACCAAAATTCATTGTATATGCTGCTTACAAGAGACTCCAGATGTAAGGACAAAAACAGGCTAAAAGTGAAGGGATGGAAAAAGATGTTTCATGCAAATAGAAAATGAAAAATAATGGGGATATATTAGACAAAATAGATTTTAAAACAATGAATGTAATAAGTAAAAAAAAGATGGATAAACATTATAGAATTATATAATGATAAATGATAGAAATCCAACAATATATAATATTTGTAAATATCCATGTAACATAGAAGCACCTAAATATATAAAGCAAATATTAACAGACTTAAAGAGAGAAATTGACAGCAATACAAAATAGTAGTGGACTTTAATACCCTACTTCTATCAAAGGATATATCATTAAGACAGAAAATCAATAGGGAAACATCAGCTTTATTTGTGTATGGGGGAAGCATCAGCTTTAAATGACACATTATACATGGGAGTTAAGAGATATATACAAATCATTCCATCCAAAAACAACAGAACATATTTTCTTCTCAAGTGCACATGAAACAAATTGTAAGATAGATGATATGCTAGACTAGAAAACAAGTCACAATAAATTTAAAAAGACTACAATGATATAAAAAAGAGAAAGAAATGATGTCAAGCATCTTTTCTCACCACTGTGTTATGAAATTAGAAATGAATTTCAAGAAAACTGGAAAAAACTAAAAATATATGGAGAGTGAACATCTTGCTAGTGAACATACAATGGGTCAACGAAGATATCAAAAAAGAAATTAAAAAAATACCTCGGGACAATGGAAATGGAAATATAACATACCAAAATCTATGGAATGCAACAAAAATAGTTCTAATAGTTGTTTATAATGATATAGGCCTACCCCAAGAAACGGAAAATCTCAATCTAACTACACTTAAATGTACTAGAAGAATAGAAACAAATGAAACCTAAATTTTAGTATAAGGAAGGAAATAATAAATATCGGAGAGGAAAAAAATAAACTAAAAAGATTGATGAAACTAAGAGATAGTTCTCTGAAAAGGTAAACAAAATTGACCAACCTTTAGCTGGCCTAAGAAAAACAGACAGAAGGGTTAAATAAAATAAGAAATAAATGAGCAGAAATTACAACTGATTCCAAAAAATAAAAATATAAAGGATAATTACAGACCCTATAACATTTATATACCAACTGACTGGATAACATAGAAGTAATGGATAAATTACTAAAAATATACAATCTTCCGAGACTGAATCACGAAGAAATAGAAAATCTGAATAGACCAATTACTAGTAAGGAAATTGAATCAGTAATCAAACCTTGTAACAAATAAAAGTCCAGGAGCAGATGATTTTACCGGTAAGTTCTACCAAAGATTCAAAGATTTAATACATATTGTGAAACTCTTCTAAAAAATCGAAATGGAAAGAATGGTCCCACAATTATTTCAAAAGCTCATCATTACCCTAATAACAAAACCAGACAAGGACACCACAGGAAAATAATATTTCAGGTCAATAACACTGATAAAAACAGATGAAAAATTATCAAAAATTATTAGCAAACTGTATTCAACAATATATGAAAGGGTTCATACACCATGATCTCATGGGATTTATTCTAGGAATGCAAGGATGATTCATTTGCAAATCAATCCACATAACACACCACATTAACAAAATGAAGCAAAAAAACCCCTATGATCATCTTAATAAATGCAAAGTAAATTTGACCTAATTTGACAACTATTTATCATACAAATTCTCAACAATATGGGTATAGATGTAATGTGCCTCAAGATAGTAAAAGCCATATATGATAAGCCAATAACTAACATCATAGTCATATGAAAAACTAAAAGCTTCTTTTCTAAGATGAATAAAACAAGGATGCTTGCTCTTGCCACTTTTATTTAACATAGTATTGGAAGTCCTAGCTAAAGCAGTTGGGCAGGAAAAAGAAATAAAAGGCATCCAAATTAAAAAGGAAAAAAATTAAACTATAATTATTTTCACATAATATGGCATTATATATAGAAAACCCTAAAGACTCCATCAAAAAAAATTGTTAGAGGTAAATAAAATTCAGTAAATTTTCAGGGTACTAAATCAATATACAAATATCTGTTGCATTTGTATATACTAACAATAAAGAAGCACAAAGAGAAATTAAGAAAACGATCCAATTTAAAAATTCCATCCCCCCCCAAATACCTAGGAATAAATTTAACCAAGATATGCATTCTGAAAACTGCAATACACTGATGAAATAAATCAAAGAAGATACAAATAAATGGAAATGTAGTCTGTATTCACAGATTGGAAGAATTAATATTGTTAAAATGTCAGTACTACCAAAGCCAGCTATAAATTCAGTACAATCCCTATCAAGATTCCAATGGCATTTTTTTTTACAAAAGTAGAAAAAACATTCTTGCAATTAAATGGAATGACAACAACCCCAAATAACCAAAGAAATCCTGAGGAAGGAACAAAGCAGGAGGTATCACACTTCCTCATTTCAAGCTACACTATTAAAGCTACAGTAATCAAAGTAGTTTTTAATGGTATAAAACATTCCATCAAAGGAATGGAATGGAAAACTCAGAAATAGACACAAGCATATATGATCAATTTATTTGTGACAAAGGAGGAAAGAATATACAATGAGAAAAGCACAGCTTCTTCAATAAACAGTACTGGAAAAATTGGACAGCCACGGGCAAAGAATGAAACTAGACCACTATCTTACACTATACCAAAAATTTACCCAAAATAGATGAAGGATTTTAATATAAGATTAGAAACCATAAAAGTCCAAGAAGAAAACACAGGCCATAAACTCTTTGACATTGCTCTTGGTGATATTTTTGTAGATCTAGTTCCAAAAGCAATAGCAATAAAAGTGAAAATAAACAAATGGGACATCAAAGTAAAAGGCTTCTGCACAGTAGAGGACACGGTCAACAAAATAAAAGCCAACCTACTGAATGGGAGAAGACATTTGCAAATTATGTATCCAATAATGGATAATATCTAAAATATGTATGAAGAACTAATACATCTCAATAACAAAAAAATTCTGAATTAAATATGGGCAGATGATCTGAATACACTCTTTACAAAGAAGACATATAGATGGCCAACAGACACATCAAAATATACTCATCACTCATCATCTGGGAAATCCAAATCCAAACCACAAGAAGATATCACTTGTCAGAGAGGCTATCATAAAAAATAACAAAAATATGACAAGTGTTGGCAAGGATGTAGTGAAAGAGAGCCCCCATGCACAGCTATATATATGTGTGTGTGTATGTATATATATATATATATATATACTCATATATATATATAAAATATATACTCTATATATATGAATACATATAAAATATATACTATATATAAAATATAGTATAGTATATATATAATATACATAGAGTATATATAATATATGTGTATATATATGTGTGTGTGTGTGTGTGTGTGTGTGTGTGTATGAATACTACTCAGCCATGAAAAGAATAGTATTTTGGCATTTGTAACAACATGGATAGACTATGAGGGTACTATGCTAAGTAAAATAAGTCAGACAGAGAAATACAAGTACCATATGATTTCCTTGTATGTGGAATCTAAACAGCAAAGCAAATTTTGTACAAAATAAGGCAAAACTTGTAGGTATAAAGAATAGATTGGTGGTTTCCTGAAGGGATGGTGTTTGGGGGGTGAAATGGGTAAAGGGGATCAAGAGGTACAAACTTACAGTTATAAAATAAATAAGTCAGAGGGATATAATGTAAAAAGATGTTCTATGGCTCAGTGTACAGTCTATTTTTGTGAATGTTTTGTGTGTGCCTGAGAGGAATGTTTATTTTGCTGTTTGGGGTAGGGTGTTTTAGAAAGGTCAGTTAGACTACATTGGTTGAATTTGGAAGGATATTTTCACTTGGTATAGAATACTAGTTTGATAGGTTTTTTAAATTCAACACTTATGTATTCTTGCTTGCATGCTTTCTGAGAAGTATTCTATAATTTTTATTTTTCTTCCTCTGTAGGCAATATGCCCCCATTCCTGGCTGACTATAAGATTTTCTCCTTAGTTTGGCTATTGTGGATAACGCTGTTATAAACATTGGGATGCATGTATCCTTTTGAATTAGTGCTCTTGTATTCTCTTGGTAAATACCTAGTAGTACAATTGCTGGATCATAAGGTAGTTCTATTTTTAACTTTTTGAGGAACATCCACAATGTTTTCCAGAGTGGCTGCACCAGTTTACATTCCCATCAACAGTGCAAGAGGGTTACCCTTTCTCCACATCCTCAACAATACCTCTTGTTTCTTATGTTGTTGATTTCAACCATTTTGACAGATGTGAGATTCAGCCATTAAAAAAGAATGAAATCTTGCCATTTGCAAAGACATGGATGGAGCTAGAGAGGATTATGCTAAGCAAAATAAGTCAGAGAAAGACAAATACCATATGATTTCACTCATGTGAAATTTAAGAAACAAAACCAACAAGCAAAGAGGGGAAAAAGAAAGAGGCAAACCAAGAAACAGACTCTTAATTATAAAGAACAAACTGATGGTTATCAGAAGGGAGGTGTGTGGGGGAGATGTGTTAAATAGGTGATGGGGATTAAGGCGTGCACTTGCTGTGATGAGTACTGTGTGTTGTATGGAAGTGTTGAATCACAATATTGGACACCTGAAACTAGTATTACGCTGTATGTTCACCAACTGGAATTTAAATAAAAACTTAAAAAAGATTTTCTCCTTGCTGTGTTTTAGTAGTGTGAATATAACATGCCTAAGTATGCATATTTGTTTATATTTTCTTTTATGTTTATCCTGCTTGGTGTTCTCTAAAATTTTTGAGACTGTGATGTTTGTTAGTAATTTTGGAAAATTCTCAGCCATTATTTCCTCAAATATTTCTTTTGTTTAATTCTCTTTCTTCTACTTATGGGGTTACACCATTTGTTACTGTTCCATAGTGCTTGCATGTTCTGTACTATTTTCCTACTCTTTTTCATCTTAGTATTTCAGTTTCAGTAATTTCTATTTACTCATCTTCAAAATTAGTTATTTTTTCCTCAAATGTCGTGAGCATACTGGCGTGCTATTGAAGCTACCTGGGTGGCTCAGGAGGTTCAGCGTCCAACTTCTTCTCAGGTCATGATCTCACAGTGTGGGTTTGAGCCCCGCATGGGACTCTATGTGGACAGCTTGGAGCCTGGAGCCTGCTTCAGATTCTGTGTCTCCCTCTCCCTCTGCCCCTCACCCACTCTTGATCTCTGTCTCTGTCTCTCTGAAAAATAAATAAGCATTTAAAAAAGCAATCCAATTTCTGATTTCCATTTTTCATTTCTAGCATCTCCATTTTATTCCTTCTTACATTTCTGTTTTCTGTTCAAGTACTTATGTAATTTTATATGTTTTCTACTTTTTCTGTTAGAGCTTTTAATACAGGGTTTCCAAGGTATCCCAACCTCAGCGTAATAACTTCCAGCCAGATAACTCTATTGTAAGGTGCTGTTCTGTGCATTATAGGATGCTTAGCATCTATGGTCTCTACCCACTCGATGCCATAGCACATCTTATGACACTAATAAATACCTCTAGACATTTCCAAATTTTCCCTGTGGGCAAAATTGCCTCCTTCCTTTGAGAACTAGTGCTTAAACATGCTAATCATAGTTGTTTTTAATTCCATTCCTGATAGTTTTAAAAACCATGTTATATCTGAGTCTGCTTTGGGTGATTTCCTTGTTTCTTCGGACTGAATTTTTTCATGCTTTTTTGTCATGCCACATAATTTTTTTGTTGAAAGATGAACATATATAGAGTAGCAGACACTGAGATAATTTTTGTATACTTCAAGATTACCATGTTTTTTTCTTTCTGCTGGGCCTTTAATGTGGATGCTTGTGTTGATCTAGTGAGGAGTTGGACTAGGTTTGAAATTTTCTTAGTTCCTATTGTTGCTATGGTTACTGGAGTTGTAATTTGTTGCTATGGTTATCTGAGTTGGATTTGGTTGTTGCTATGGGCACAAGAGATTTCAAAATCCTCTAGTGATACCTTGTTTTTGTCTCTTCTCTTGGATTTGCATCTTTCTTTTGTTTTGCTCCCCATACTCAATTTTGTCATCCTTCCAGCTGTACTCCACCATAATATTTACTCAAGGTTTGTTAGTGGTGAGAGGGAGGTTGGTGAAGGGGACATTCTCTGATATTCTTTTTAAGCCTTGATTTTAGGCAAATATTTTCAACCTGAGTTTTGAGTCATGCTCTTCACAAGTATTCCTATTCCTTCTCCAAATGTAGAAGATTTTAGGAAGATAAATATTTATGCAGTTTTTGTGGTGGTCTGCATTTTCCTCACTCAGCTACAATGGGTTTCTACTAGTGCACTACATTGAAGATGAAATCTTTTGTTCTGTAGTGCAGATGGAGTGGGGCAGGATGTTGACCTTTGTTGATTTTGACAGTGGCTATTATTGTTCTTTTCCTCCAGTCAGAAATACTGGGGAACTTTTTTATGGTCTTCTTTAGTCATATCTGTGGGTTTTCTGGGTAATAAAAGGACTGCAAATATGGGAGAATATGCTTCTGCCTGGGGCCCTTATCCACGCTAATTCATTCTCTCATGCTAATCCATAGTGGGCCTTTAGCAGTTAACTAAATATTTCCAGTTAATCTTCATGAAGGTTATATGGCATTCATAACATTTATTCTGGGTATACAATGATCCAGTTTTGTTTTTATCTGCAGACAACCCTATTCAGATTTCAGGTCAGTTGTCTGCCCTTTGACTTCAATTATCTGATAGGTTCAAGATTAGTTGTTAATTTACATTCTTTCCAGCATTTTTCTTGTTGTATGTATGAAAGTGATGTTCTTTCTACATTTCTATATCTTCTAGCTGAAATCAGAAACTATTATAAATAAACATTTAAAGATATTTAAATAATTAAAATTGCCTTATACGTTTACCCATGGATTTATCATTTGGGGGATCTTTATTCCTCTCTGTAGATACATATTTCCACCTGACATCATGTTCCTTATGTCTGAAAGACTCATTTAACATTTTTTGTAGTGTGGATCTGTTGCTTATGTATATCTGAAAAAGTCTTCATTTCACCTTCATATTTTTCAAAGACTTTTTTTTCTGGACATAGAATTTTACACTGACAGTGTTTCTTCTTTTAGTAGTTGTATTAGGGTAATCAAGACAAAAAAGGACCAAAAAAATGTGTGAGATATTGGGGAGGGGTCAATTATAGGTTGTTTTTGTACAGGGGAAGTTAATCTGTGTTCTTTTAAGACCTTCAACTGATTGAATGAGACCAAACAAGGGGGGCAAACTACTTTACTCAAAATTCACCAGTATAAATGTTAATGTCACCCAAAAAATAGCCTCACAGAAGCATCAAGGATGTTTGACCAAATATATGGGCATTATGACCCCCCAAACTGACACATAAATTTAACAATCACAGTACTTTAAAGATGTTGATATACTGTCTTCCAATGAGGTGTTTCAATGAGACATTTACTGTCATCTTTGTATTTGTTCTATATGTAATGTCTTTTTGCTCTGGTTGCTTTTAAGATATTCTTCACTTGTTTTGAATAATATGGTTATATGACTTGATTTATATTTCTTCATGTTTTTGTGTTTAGGGCTTGTTGGATTTCTTGGCTCCATTTTTATCAAGTTTGGATAACTTCTAGCTTTTATGCTTCAGATTTTTTTCTTTATCTTTTCTCTTCCTACTAGGATGTAAATTCCATGCACATTAACCCTCTTGAAAAGTTCCTTCAGTTTATTTATAGTTTGTTCTTTTTTTAACAAATTTTTCTCTATGTTTTACCTCAGATAGTTCCTAGTGCTATATCATCAAGTTCATGTGTCTATTCTTCTTTAAAGCCTTATCTGTTGTTAATTCCATCCAATGAATTATTATGTTGGTTATTGTAGTTTTCACGACTAGAGATTTGAATGTTTTTTTTTAATAATCTTTAGCTCAGGGTATCTTTGTGGCTCAGTCAGTTAAGTATCCACCTCTTGATTTTGGCTTAGATCATGATCTCACTCTTCATGAGATCGAGCCCAACATTGGGCTCTGCACTGACAGCATGGAGCTTGTTTGGGATTCTTTCTCTCCCTCTGTCTTTGCCCCTCCCCTGCTCAAACAACCTATCTCAAAATAAATAAATAAACTTAAAATAATAATCTTTAGCTCTGTTTATCTTTTTGAGCATATAGAATATAGTTAAAATAATCTCATCTGCTAATTCTTAAGTCTGTCAGTTCTGTTAAGTTTCAAATGATTTTTCTTCTTCATAATGGGTCACTTTCTTCTTTGCATACCTGGTAATTTTGTACTAGATGGCTGACATTGTGAATTTTACTGTTTACATGTTAGATATTTTTGTACTCCAATAAATATTCTTGAGCATTTCTCTGTGATGTGGTTAAATTACATGGAAACAGTTTGAGCCTTTATGATTCTGCTTTTATTATTTATTATGGGCAACCAGAACACTAATTCGTCTAAGGATAATTATTTCCCACTCCTGAGACAAGATTCTACTGAGTACTTTACCCTCTACTCCATGAATTACATCGTGTTCTAGTTTAAATGATTGGAAGAGGCACTATTTTTGAGAGAATGCTAGGTACTTTGCTTTCAGATTTTTTCATGTGGTTCTTTTTTCTGCTTTTGGGTACTTCCCTCACATGTAGACATTGATCAACAATCTGCTGCATACTTGAGAAAAACATTCTCTTGATCACTGTTACTCTCTCTGTGTGCAGCTAGCTCTCTCCTCTTCTTTACTCTGTCCTACAAACTCTAGTTACCTTTATTTTTCCTGACTTTCAGCTTCATTTTTTTTCAACTCTAGGAGTCCTTGTGGCACTGCCTGGATCCCCATTACTACACTTAGGTAGGGAAACTCTCAAGGAATTAAACTGAAACAATTATAAGGCTCATTTTGTTTGCTTCTTGATTCTCAACTATCACTTTATTTCACTGCCTGAATTGTTTTCTTAATGATTGTTTCATATATTTTGCTTGTTTTTTTGAATTATTTCAGAAAGGAAGGTAAACCTGGTCCCTAGTACTCTATTTTGTCCCAGAACACAAGGTTTAAAAGTGAATTCTTTGTGAAAAATAAATATAAATAAATAAAATAAAATAAATGAATTTTTGTGTATATTATAATCAATATATATTTAAAAAAAATAAAACACTGCAGACAGCTGGATTTGTCCACAGTAAAAGCACTAGCAGAGTCAAGGGGTTAACAAATGTACCCAAAACTTCCCACAGAAGTGATGCTACAAGAACAGGAGGAAGGAACAACCCATCTCTCAGTCAGTAGCAATAGGACAATCTACCTGTGGCAGTGAACACAATTGATCCCAGTCCTTTCTCCAGCTATGGCTACTGGCATCAGTGGGCCAATCTTCCTGAAGCAGCAGCAACATATCCAACCAGTCAGACTAACAAATTTATGTATCAAATCCTCCAGCAATAGGCCCTCTATTAGCACCAGGGATGATAGTAGGCCTGGTATGTCCCATCACTTCATCCAATGTGACATAGAGCCACCTAGACCCAGCAGTTCTTGGCCTTCCATGAAGTGGCAGAAGACCCAAGCCAAATGTCTACTGTATTTCCACCTAATTACAGAAGCCAACCAGATCCACTAAATCTGGCCCTTTATCCAGTGGCATAAAATGAATCAGGCCAATAGTCTTTTGAACCACCATCTACCCAGACATGTGACTCTTGATCTTACAGTCAGTGGAAGAAAGTGGTACAAATTAGTGCTTCCCTTACCTAGTGCTTCCCTTATCTAGTAGATAAAGAGCAGAGAGCTCACTGGCTTTGGGTGGCTGGAAAATGTTCCAGGAGAAGTGTTTTTGGTCTGTTGGGACTGGTATCCTCTGTCTCTCACCTAATGACACCAGTAGCCCAGGGAAAAACCATCCATATTCATAGGTGGCACTAGCATGAATACAACAGGAGATCACGCAAAATCAGAAGAATTAAGTAGACTATAGTAGCATTGAAAACTAGATTTCCATTGTAACTACATCCCACAATAGAAAGCCAAAACTATATGCTAAACCACCTTCAGCTAGGTGAGAGGCATGGAACAGATTCTCACAACCTTCAGAAGAAACCAGCCCAACTATTAACTTAATGCTGAATTTACAGCCACCAGAACTTTGAGACAATATATTTCTGCTTAAGCGACCCAATTTATGGTACTTTATTATGGCAGCCCAAGAAAACTAATACAAACTTCAATGAGAAAATATAATCAATCCATGCCAACAAGCAATATAATCAATTCATGCCAACAAGCAATATGAATTAGACGTTGGAATTATATGACAAGAATTTTTATAAACAGATTTATTTTCTGAAATACACCTCACATAACACACAATTCAACCATTTAAAATGTGCAGTTCAGTGTTGTTGTTGCTGTTTTTAGTATTTGCACAAGGTTGTACAGCCATTACCACAATCTAATTTTGGAAGATTTCACACACCCTCAAAACAAACCCATATTTGCGAGAATTCAAACACCACCTCTATTTAATCCACAGACACAAGAAACCATAAATCTACTTTCTATATTCATAAATATGCCTATTATGTACAGTTCATACAAATTAAATCATCTAATATTTCACCCTTTGTTAATTGGCTTCTTTCACCTAGCATAATGTTTACAAGCATCATCCATATTGCAGTGTGTATTAGTATTTCATTCCTTTTACTAGTGAATAATGTTCCACTATATGTATATACCATATTTTCATCATTTTATCAGTTAATGGACATTCAGTTTGTTTCTACTTTTCAACTATTATAAATAATGCTATTATATGTACAAATTGTTGAATAGATGCATCACTTTATATGTTCTGGGTTTATACCTAACAGTGGAATTGGTGGATCATATGATAATGTTATATTTAACGTTTTAATAAACTTCCAAAATGATTCTTACAGTGGCTGCACACATTTTCATTTACATCAACAATATGTGAGGTTCCAAATGATATGAACAAGAATTTTAAAGCAGTCATCATAAAAGCGTTTCAACAATAACTAAAATTCTCTTGAAATAAATGAAAAACAAATGAAGAATAGGATAAACAAAGAAAATATTTCCTGATTAGCTTTTCAGTAAACTGGCAGTGACAGAACGAAATCAGTAAACTGGAGGACAGAACAATCAAATTATTCAATATGAAAAGCAAAAAGAAAATAGACTGAAAAAAATGAACAGGGCCTTAGGGCTGAAAATGGAAATGTAAGATAAAAAATATTTAAAAATAATAGTCTGTGGGAACACCCAAATACATGAGCAGTTAATAACAAATATAAAGGAACTAATCAATAGAAGTACAATAATAGTAGGGGACTATACCATTCCACTTACATCAAGGGACAGATTATCCAACCAAAAACTCAACAAGGAACCAATGGCTTCGAATGACACATTGGAACAGATTGATTTTAACAGATAAATTTTAACATTCCAACTTAAAGCAGAAGAACACACATTCTTTTAAGGTGCACATAGAATATTCTCCAGAATTGATCACGTATTATGCCTTAAAACAACTCTCAACAAGTTCAGAAAGATCAAAATCATACCATGCATCTTTCCTGACCACAATGCTATGAAACCAGAAATCAACAGCAAGAAAAAATCTGGAAAGACCACAAATACATGGGGGTTAAGTAATTTACTAATTAACAATAAATGGGTTGAGTGAGAGATCAAAGAAGAAATCCAAAAAGATATGGAAACAAATGAAAATGGAAACGCAAAAAACCAGGACTTTTGGGATGCATCAAAAGCAATTCTAAGAGGGAAGTTTATAGCAAAACAGGCCTACTTCAAGAAGGAAGAAAAATCTCAAATAAACAACCTAACCTTACCTAAAGGAGACAGATAAAAAACAACAAACAAAACCCAAAACCAGCAGAAGGAAAGAAATAATAAAGATAGGAGCAGAAATAAATGATACAGAAACTAAAAAAAATAGTAGAACAGAAATGAAACTAGGAGTTGGTTCTTTTAAAAGATAAACAAAATTTATAAACCTGTAGCCAGACTCATCAAAAAACAAAGAGAAAGGACTCAAATAAAATTACAAATGAAAAAGGAGAAATAATAAGCAACAACACAAAAATATAAACAATCATAAGAGAATATGAGAAAAAATATATGCCAACAAACTGGACAACTTAGAGTACATGGATAAATTCCTAGAAACATATAACCTACCAAAACTGAAGCAGGAAGAAATAGAAAATGTGAATAGATAGATTACCAGTAAAGAGATTGAATCAGTAATCAAAAATCTTCCAATGAACAGAAGTACAGGATCAGAAGGTTTCCAGATAAATTCTGCCAAACATTTAAAGAACATGTCATACCTATTCTTCTCAAACTATTCCAAAATATAGGAGGAGGAAGGAAAACTTCCAAATTCATTCTATGAGGCCAGCTTTACCCTAACACCAAAACCAGATAAAAACACCACAAAAAA
The DNA here is from genome assembly GCF_023721935.1 of Panthera uncia. Lineage (NCBI taxonomy): Eukaryota > Metazoa > Chordata > Mammalia > Carnivora > Felidae > Panthera > Panthera uncia. The sequence continues at coordinate 58,576,442 of NC_064817.1, read as the reverse complement.
GAGAACTACAGGCCAATACCTTTGATGAAAAGAGATGCAAAAATTCTCAACAAAATACTAGCAAAGAGAGTCCAAAAATACATTTAAAAAATCATACACCAAAAAAAAGAAAAAAAAAACCCTCTATGTAATCTCTACCCCATGTATGCTGTACAACCGCACATCTCAATTAATTTTTTCCCCTTACATTCTTCACAGTAAAGAATGTATGAGGGGCGCCTGAGTGGCTCAGTCCGTTGAGCATCCGACTTTGGCTCAAGTCATGATTTCCTGGTTTGTGGGTTTGAGCCCCACATTGGGCTCTGGGCTGACAGCTCAGAGCCTGCAGCCTGGTTTGGGTTCTATGTCTCCCTCTTTCTCTGCCCCTCCCCTGCTCTCTCTCTGTCTCTCTGTCTCAAAAGTAAATAAACATTAAAAGAAAATTTTAAAAAATCATACACCAAGATCAAGTGGGATTTATTGCAAGGATGCAAATGTGGTTCAATATTCAGAAATCAATCAACATGATACATCACATCAATAAGAGAAGGGAAAAAATGTGATCATTTCAATAGACACACTAAAAGCGTTTGACAAAATACAACATCCATTCATAATAAAAGCCCTCAACAAAGTAGGTTTAGAGGGAACATACTTAAACATAATAAAAGGCCATATATGAAAAACACACAGTGAACATTATATTCAAAGTGGAAATACTGACAGCATTCCCCCTAATGTCAGGAATAAGACAAGATTTCCACTCTCACTACTTTTATTCACCATAGTACTGGAAGTCCTAGCCACAGCAATCAGAACAGATAAAGAAACAAAAAGGCATTGAAATTGATAAGAAAGAAGTAAAATTTTCACTATTTACAGATGACATGATACTATATACGGAAAAACCTAAAGACTCCATCTAAAAACTACTAGAACTGATAAATGAATTCAGTTAAGTTGCAGGATACGATATCAATGTACAGAAATCTGTTGGATCTCTACACCATTAATGAATCAGCAGAAAGAGAAATGATTGCTTCTCTCCACATACATAGAAACAAATATAGAGAAGAAAAATGAGACAGAGAAATATGTTCCAAGAGAATGAACAAGACAAAACCTCAGGAAAAAACAATGAAATAGAGCTAAGCAACCTACCTGATAAGTGTTGAAAGTAATAAAAATATTTACTGAACTTTGGAGAAGAAAGTATAAGCACAGTGAGTTCTTTAAGAAGGAGACAGAAAACATAAGTTTCTTTTTTTTATTTTTATTTTTTTTTAATTTAAATTGGTTTCCATACAACACCCAGTGCTCATCCCAAAAGGTGCCCTCCTCAATACCCATCACCCACCCTGCCCTCGCTCCCACCCCCCATCAACCCTCAGTTTGTTCTCAGTTTTTAACAGTCTCTTATGCTTTGGCTCTCTCCCACTCTAACCTCTTTTTTTTTTTCCTTCCCCTCCCCCATGGGTTTCTGTTACGTTTCTCAGGATCCACATAAGAGTGAAACCATATGGTATCTGTCTTTCTCTGTATGCCTTATTTCACTTAGCATCACACTCTCCAGTTCCATCCACGTTGCTACAAAAGGCCATATTTCATTTTTTCTCATTGCCACGTAGTATTCCATTGTGTATATAAACCACAATTTCTTTATCCATTCATCAGTTGATGGACATTTAGGCTCTTTCCATAATTTGGCTATTGTTGAGAGTGCTGCTATAAACGTTGGGGTACAAGTGCCCCTATGCATCAGTACTCCTGTATCCCTTGGATAAATTCCTAGCAGTGCTATTGCTGGGTCATAGGGTAGGTCTATTTTTAATTTTCTGAGGAACCTCCACACTGCTTTCCAAAGCGGCTGCACCAATTTGCATTCCCACCAACAGTGCAAGAGGGTTCCCGTTTCTCCACATCCTCTCCAGCGTCTATAGTCTCCTGATTTCTTCATTTTGGCCACTCTGACTGGCGTGAGGTGATATCTGAGTGTGGTTTTGATTTGTATTTCCCTGATAAGGAGCGACGTTGAACATCTTTTCATGTGCCTGTTGGCCATCCGGATGTCTTCTTTAGAGAAGTGTCTATTCATGTTTTCTGCCCATTTCTTCACTGGGTTATTTGTTTTTCGGGTGTGGAGTTTGATGAGCTCTTTATAGATTTTGGATACTAGCCCTTTGTCCGATGTGTCATTTGCAAATATCTTTTCCCATTCCGTTGGTTGCCTTTTAGTTTTGTTGGTTGTTTCCTTTGCTGTGCAGAAGCTTTTGATCTTCATAAGGTCCCAGTAATTCACTTTTGCTTTTAATTCCCTTGCCTTTGGGGATGTGCTGAGTAAGAGATTGCTACGGCTGAGGTCAGAGAGGTCTTTTCCTGCTTTCTCCTCTAAGGTTTTGATGGTTTCCTGTCTCACATTCAGGTCCTGCATCCATTTTGAGTTTATTTTTGTGAATGGTGTGAGAAAGTGGTCTAGTTTCAACCTTCTGCATGTTGCTGTCCAGTTCTCCCAGCACCATTTGTTAAAGAGACTGTCTTTTTTCCATTGGATGTTCTTGCCTGCTTTGTCAAAGATGAGTTGGCCATACGTTTGTGGGTCTAGTTCTGGGGTTTCTAGTCTATTCCATTGGTCTATGTGTCTGTTTTTATGCCAATACCATGCTGTCTTGATGATGACAGCTTTGTAGTAGAGGCTAAAGTCTGGGATAGTGATGCCTCCTGCTTTGGTCTTCTTCTTCAAAATGACTTTGGCTATTCGGGGCCTTTTGTGGTTCCATATGAATTTTAGGATTGCTTGTTCTAGTTTCGAGAAGAATGCTGGTGCAATTTTGATTGGGATTGCATTGAATGTGTAGATAGCTTTGGGTAGTATTGACATTTTGACACTATTTATTCTTCCAATCCATGAGCAGGGAATGTCTTTCCATTTCTTTATATCTTCTTCAATTACCTGCATAAGCTTTCTATAGTTTTCAGCATACAGATCTTTTACATCTTTGGTTAGATTTATTCCTAGGTATTTTATGCTTCTTGGTGCAATTGTGAATGGGATCAGTTTCTTCATTTGTCTTTCTGTTGCTTCATTGTTAGTGTATAAGAGCGCAACTGATTTCTGCACATTGATTTTGTATCCTGCAACTTTGCTGAATTCATGTATCAGTTCTAGCAGACTTTTGGTGGAGTCTATCGGATTTTCCATGTATAATATCATGTCATCTGCAAAAAGCGAAAGCTTGACTTCATCTTTGCCAATTTTGATGCCTTTGATTTCCTTTTGTTGTCTGATTGCTGATGCTAGAACTTCCAGCACTATGTTAAACAACAGCGGTGAGAGTGGGCATCCCTGTCGTGTTCCTGATCTCAGGGAAAAAGCTCTCAGGTTTTCCCTGTTGAGGATGATGTTAGCTGTGGGCTTTTCATAAATGGTTTTGATGATCTTTAAGTATGTTCCTTCTATCCCGACTTTCTCCAGGGTTTTTATTAAGAAAGGGTGCTGGATTTTGTCAAAGGCCTTTTCTGCATCGATTGACAGGATCATATGGTTCTTCTCCTTTTTTTTGTTAATGTGATGTATCACGTTGATCGATTTGCGAATGTTGAACCAGCCCTGCATCCCAGGAATGAATCCCACTTGATCATGGTGAACAATTCTTTTTATATGCTGTTGAATTCGATTTGCTAGTATCTTATTGAGAATTTTTGCATCCATATTCATCAGGGATATTGGCCTGTAGTTCTCTTTTTTTACTGGGTCTCTGTCTGGTTTAGGAATCAAAGGAATACTGGCTTCATAGAATGAGTCTGGAAGTTTTCCTTCCCTTCTATTTCTTGGAATAGCTTGAGAAGGATAGGTATTATCTCTGCTTTAAATGTCTGGTAGAACTCCCCTGGGAAGCCATCTGGTCCTGGACTCTTATTTGTTGGGAGATTTTTGATAACCGATTCAATTTCTTCGCTGGTTATGGGTCTGTTCAAGCTTTCTATTTCCTCCTGATTGAGTTTTGGAAGAGTGTGGGTGTTTAGAAATTTGTCCATTTCTTCCAGGTTGTCCAATTTGCTGGCATATAATTTTTCATAGTATTCCCTGATAAATGTTTGTATCTCTGAGGGATTGGTTGTAATCATTCCATTTTCATTCATGATTTTATCTATTTGGGTCATCTCCCTTTTCTTTTTGAGAAGCCTGGCTAGAGGTTTGTCAATTTTGTTTATTTTTTCAAAAAACCAACTCTTGGTTTCGTTGATCTGCTCTACAGTTTTTTTAGATTCTATATTGTTTATTTCTGCTCTGAT
>NC_064817.1:58502106-58572160 GCF_023721935.1 Panthera uncia | reverse complement strand
TCAAGCTTCATAGCATTGTGGTCTGAAAGTATGCATGGTATAATTTCAATTCTTGTAAACTTATGAAGGGCTGTTTTGTGACCCAGTATATGATCTATCTTGGAGAATGTTCCATGTGCACTCGAGAAGAAAGTATATTCTGTTGCTTTGGGATGCAGAGTTCTAAATATATCTGTCAAGTCCATCTGATCCAATGTATCATTCAGGGCCCTTGTTTCTTTATTGACCCTGTGTCTAGATGATCTATCCATTTCTGTAAGTGGGGTGTTAAAGTCCCCTGCAATGACCACATTCTTATCGATAAGGTTGCTTATGTTTATGAGTAATTGTTTTATATATCTGGGGGCTCCGGTATTCGGCGCATAGACATTTATAACTGTTAGCTCTTCCTGATGGATAGACCCTGTAATTATTATATAATGCCCTTCTTCATCTCTTGTTACAGCCTTTAATTTAAAGTCTAGTTTGTCTGATATAAGTATGGCTACTCCAGCTTTCTTTTGGCTTCCAGTAGCATGATACATAGTTCTCCATCCCCTCACTCTCAATCTAAAGGTGTCCTCAGATCTAAAATGAGTCTCTTGTAGACAGCAAATAGATAAGTCTTGTTTTTTTTATCCATTCTGATACCCTATGTCTTTTGGTTGGCGCATTTAATCCATTTACATTCAGTGTTATTATAGAAAGATACGGGTTTAGAGTCATTGTGATGTCTGTATGTTTTATGCTTGTAGGGATGTCTCTGGTACTTTGTCTCACAGGATTCCCCTTAGGATCTCTTGTAGGGCTGGTTTCGTGGTGACAAATTCCTTCAGTTTTTGTTTGTTTGGGAAGACCTTTATCTCTCCTTCTATTCTAAATGACAGACTTGCTGGATAAAGGATTCTCGGCTGCATATTGTTTCTGTTTAGCACACTGAAGATATCGTGCCAAGCCTTTCTGGCCTGCCAAGTTTCAAAGGATAGATCAGTCACGAGTCTTATAGGTCTCCCTTTATATGTGAGGGCACGTTATCCCTTGCTGCTTTCAGAATTTTCTCTTTATCCTTGTATTTTGCCAGTTTCACTATGATATGTCGTGCAGAAGATCGATTCAAGTTACGTCTGAAGGGAGTTCTCTGTGCCTCTTGGATTTCAATGCCTTTTTCCTTCCCCAGTTCAGGGAAGTTCTCAGCTATAATTTCTTCAAGTACCGCTTCAGCACCTTTCCCTCTCTCTTCCTCCTCTGGGATACCAATTATGAGTATATTATTTCTTTTTAGTGTATCACTTAGTTCTCTCATTTTCCCCTCATACTCCTGGATTTTTTTATCTCTCTTTCTCTCAGCTTCCTCTTTTTCCATAACTTTATCTTCTAGTTTACCTATTCTCTCCTCTGCCTCTTCAATCCGAGCTGTCATCGTTTCCGTTTTGTTTTGCATTTCGTTTAAAGCGCTTTTCAGCTCCTCGTGACTGTTCCTTAGTCCCTTGATCTCTGTGGCAAGAGATTCTCTGCTGTCCTGTATACAGTTTTCAAGCCCAGTGATTAATTTTATGACTATTATTCTAAATTCAGTTTCTGTTATATTATTTAAATCCTTTTTGATCAGTTCATTGGCTGTTGTTTTTTCCTGGAGATTCTTCTGAGGGGAATTCTTCCGTTTGGTCATTTTGGATAGTCCCTGGAGTGGTGAGGACCTGCAGGGCACTTTCCCTGTGCTGTGGTGTATAACTGGAGTTGGTGGGCAGGGCCGCAGTCAGTCCTGATGTCTGCCCCCAGCCCACCGCTGGGGCCACAGTCAGACTGGTGTGTGCCTTCTCTTCCCCTCTCCTAGGGGCGGGATTCACTGTGGGGTGGCGTGTCCCGTCTGGGCTACTTGCACACTGCCAGGCTTGTGGTGCTGGGATCTGGCATATTAGCTGGGGTGGGTAGGCAAGGTGGATTGGGGCAGGAGGGGCAGGCTTAGCTCGCTTCTCCTTAGGTGATCCACTTCAGGAGGGGCCCTGTGGCAGCGGGAGGGAGTCAGATCCGCTGCCGGAGGTTTGGCTCCGCAGAAGCACAGAGTTGGGTGTTTGCGCGGAGCGAGCAAGTTCCCTGGCAGGAACTGGTTCTCTTTGGGATTTTGGCTGGGGGATGGGCGAGGGAGATGGCGCTGGCGAGCGCCTTTGTTCCCCGCCAAGCTGAGCTCTGCCGTCCGGGGGCTCAGCAGCTCTCCCTCCCTTTGTCCTCCAGCCTTCCCGCTTTCTGAGCAGAGCTGTTAACTTATGACCTCCCAGACGCTAAGTCAGGCTTGCTGTCGGAACACAATCCGTCAGGACCCTCCGCTTTTGCCAGCCAGACTCAGGGGCTCCGCTTGGCCGGCGAGCCGCCCCTCCGCCCTGGCTACCTGCCGCCAGTCCGTGGAGCGCGCACCGCCTCGCCGCCCTTCCTACCCTCTTCCGTGGGCCTCTCGTCTGCGCTTGGCTCTGGAGACTCCATTCTGCTAATCCTCTGGTGATTTTTTGGGTTCTTTAGGCAGGTGTAGGTGGAATCTAAGTGATCAGCAGGACACGCGGTGAGCCCAGCGTCCTCCTACGCCACCATCTTCCCTCCAACCCCCATAAGAAAGTTTCAACAAGAGTTACAGAACTGAAGATTAAAATATCTGAACTGAAAAATACACAAGAGTGGTTCAACAGCAGACTGGATGAAGCAGAACAAATCAGTTATTTGGAAGATAAAGCAATGGAAATGAACAAGACAGACCAGGGGGAAAAAGTCAACATTTTAAAGACACATTTAAGACAACTTCAAGTGAAATCATAAGCAAAAAGAGTGAAAGAGCCAGAAAAATTTTCTGAAGAAAAAATAGCTGAAAACTTTCCTAATCTGGGGAAGGAAACAGACTTCTAGTTCCAGGGATCCCAGGGAGCCTCAAATAAAATGAACTCAAAGAGATCCACACCAAGACACAGTTTAATTAAAGTGTCAAAATTTAATGAATAAAGGATCTTAAACGAGAGAAAAACAACTTATGTACAAGGGAAATCCCATAAGGCTATATGCAGATTAATCAGCAGATATTCTGCAGGCCAGAACAGGGTGGCATAACATATTCAAAGTGCTGAAAGAAAAAAAAAAGCCTCCAACCAAGAACTCTCATTGAAAAAAGCACTAGTTTTCCATTATGCAAAAGCTAAAGAATTCATCAGCAGTAAACCAGCCATATAAGAAATGTTAAAGGGACGTATTTGAGCTGAAAAGAAATGGCACTAATTAGTAACAAATGAGCATGCAAAAGTGAAAACCTCACTAGAACAGGTAAATATATACAGGCATAACATTTTTTATTGCTCTTCACTTTATTGCACTTTGCACATATTGCATTTTCTACAAATTGAAGGTTTGTGGCAACCCAGAATCAAACAAGTTAATCAGTACCATTTTTCTAGCAACACTTGTTTACTTAATATCTGTTACATTTTGTAATTATTGCAATATTTTAAAATGTATCGTTATATTTTTATGGTTGTCTATAATAAGTTATCTTTACTGTCATTATTGTAATTGTTTTGGAACACCATGAAATTCTTCCATATTAAACTTAATTGATAAATGTGTGTGTGTTTGATCACTCTACCAATGGGCCATGCCCCCATCTTTTTTCCTCTCCCTGGGTTTCCCTATTCCCTGAAAACAATGATATTAAAACAGGGTCAATTAGTAATCCTACAATGGCCTTGAGTCTTAAAATGAAAGGAAAATCTCTCTCACTTTAAATCAAATGCTAGAAATGATTAAGCCTAATGAGAAAGGCCTATTAAAATAGCTGAACTAGGGTGCACTTTAAATCAAATGCTAGATGACAACTCAGAGCCTGGAGGCCATTTCAGATTCTCTGTCTCCCTCTCTCTCTTCCCCTCCTCCTCTCACACTCTGTCTCTCTCTCCTTCAAAAATAAATAAACATTAAAATTTTTTAAATAAAAAAATCAAATGCTAGAAATGATTAAGCTTAATGAGAAAGGCCTGTTAAAATAGCTGAACTAGGGTGTAAGCTAGGTCTCTTCCACTAATCATTTAGCCAAATTGTGGATGCAAAAAAAGGTCTGAAAGTAAATTAAAAATACTTCTGTACTGAACACACAAATGATAACAAAGCGAAATAGCCTCATGGCTAAAATAGAGAAAGTTTTAGTGGTCTGAATATAAGATCAAACCAGCCAAAAATTCCCTTAAGCCAAAGCCTAATCCAGAGCAAGGCCCTAACTTTCTTCAACTCTGTGAAGGGTTAGAGAGGTGAGGAAGCTGCAGATGAAAAATATGAAGCTAGCTGTAGCTGTTTCTAAGATTTAAATAAAGAATCCATCTCCACAACATAAAAATGCAAGGTGGAACAGCGGGTGCTGATGTGGAAGCTGCAGTAAGTTATCCAGATCTAGCTAAGATACCTAATAATGGTGGCTACACTGAATAATTTATTTTCACTGTATACAAAACAGCCTTCTTATGAAAGAAGATGCCATCTAAAACTTTCATACCTAGAGAGAAGTCAATGCCTTGCTTCAAAGTTTCAAAGGACAGCCGACTCTCTTTTTAAGAGTGAATGCATCTGGTGACTTTAAGTTGAAGCCAATTCTCATTTACCATTCTGCAAAACTTATGGTCCTTAAAAAATGCTAAATATACTCTGCCTGTGCTCTATAAAAATAACAAGGAAGCCTGAATGACATTGCATCTGTTTACAACATAATTAATGGAATATTTTAAGCCCACAGTTGAGACATGCTGCTTAGAAAAAAAAGGATCCATTCAAGATGTTACTGCTTATGTAGAGGCAGGGATCTTTAGGAGGCTTCTCTAATAATGAAAGACCTGGTGGGTGCAATTTATCTTTGCCAACCTCTGTCCCTCCCAGCCTAAATACCCAGAAACCAGCATGAACACTAACCACAAAGCTTGCTAACACCACACACCCCACTCGTGTGTTCTCCTGCAATCTACCCCATCCATCCATACCCACTTGGAACAAATTTCTCCAAAGTAACTACAGTCAGGTCTCATCCTGTAAGCATCCCCAGTAGGGACCAGGGATAGGCACATATCTTTCTAACACCATGTGTCTTGTGTCCACATTCTCCTGCAGGTTTTCTCTATCCAACCTGCTTCACATAGCAAAAGTCCCTTCAAAGAGGCCGCTCACTAATGCATCTCATTGTGTAAGCAGCTGCAATGGTGACCAGCACCACTCTAAAGTGACTCTTGCCAGGGGAAGAGGAGAAAATAACCACACACACAAGTTTGAATGAAGCCCCCAGTAGTGTGCAGGGGACAGACATCTGATCTAACTTCCAGCCCCATCTATCAAAAAATCCTCACAGTGGGCAGCACAAGGAAAGAACTATGTATTTGGGGATCACTGTAACCCCAACAGATGGACTGGGGGCAGGCATCTAGTTGGACTATAGGTCCGACACACCAAAAAATTCTCTCAGAGGACAATGCAGAAAGAGCACACTACAGTATGGTGCAAGCACAACCTGAGCAAATGGGCTGAGTGCATGTCTGCTTTGACCCATCTACAAGTACAAGGTGGCTTCAGACTGAACTCTCAACACCACAGGAAATAACCCCTGCCCACAACAAACAAAAGGAGCCATTGCAGCAAACTGGGCTGAAGACAAATGTAGCTCAAGCACAACAGTAGAGCACACAAAACACACATAGGAGACACCCCTAAAGTGCTCAGTATGGGTGAATAGAGGATGTTGTACTACAGGGCACTACAAGACCTCTTCTTCATAAGGCCACTACTTTCAAGAGTGGGAGATGTAACTGACTTTCATAATATATAGAAAACAAACACAAAGGGTTAGACAAAAAGGGGAGGAATATATCCCAAGTGAAAGAAAAGGGACAAATCATGGTAAAGAGCTAAATGAAACAGAGATAAACAATATGCCTGATAGAGATTTCAAAGTAATGGTCATAAAGATATTAACTGGACTTGAGAAAGGACTGGAGAATCTCAGTGAGACCTTCAACAAAGAGATAGAAAGTATTAACAAGAACCAATCAGAGATGAGGAAATCAATAACAGAAATTAAATATACACTAGATGGAATAAATAATAGACAAGAAAAGGGGAGAATGAACCAGCAAGGTGGAAGACAGAGTAATGGAAAGCAATCAAGCTGACAGCAAAAGAGAGTAATGAAAATTCAGAATGGGTTAAGGGAACTTGGTAAGATTATCAAGCATTATAATATTTGGCTTCTACGGATCCCAGAAGGAGAAGATGAGAAAAAGGTAGGTAGAGAATTTGTTTAAATTAATAACTGAAACATTCACTAATCTGGGAGAGGTAACAGATACTTAGATCAAGGAGGCACAGAGATCCTTCAACAAAATCAATCCAATAAGGTCCATACCAAGATGCATAATGATTAAAATGGCAAAATACAGAGATAAATGGGAGATGGGCTAAATGGGTGATGGGTATTAAGGAGGGCACTTGTTGTGATGAGCACTGAGTGTTGTAAGTGATGAATCACTGAATTCTGCTGAAACCAATATTGCACTATATGTTAACTAAAATTTAAACTAAAAAACAGATGGGTAATGAAAAAGAATTTTAAAAGCAGCAAGACAAAAGAAAGCTATTACATACAAGGGAAACCACATAAAGCTATAAGTTGATTTTTTAGCAGAAACTATTCAGGTCTGAAGGGAGTCACATAATATACTCAAAGTGTTGAAGGAAAAAAATCTGCAACTAAGAATACTCTAACAAGACTATTATTCAGAATAGAGGGAGAGACAAAGAGTTTCCCAAACAAAAGTGAAAGAAGTTCCTCACTACTATACCAAATTCAAGAAATGCAAAAGGAAGTGCATTGAGTAGAAAGAAAAGACCATAATCAGTAGCAAGAAAGTAAGGAAAGGAAAACATTTCACAGATAAATACAAACACAATAAAAGTAGTAGATTAATCACTTATAAAACCAGTATGGAGGTTAAAGCACAAAAGCAATAAAATCAATTATATCTATAAAAATCAAACAAAAGATTCACAAAATAAAAGGATGTCAAATATGACATCATTTACATAAAATGTGGGTGAGGAGAATGAAAATTTAGTACTTTTAGAATGGGTTGAAACATAAGCAACCATCAATTTAATACAGACTGCTACATCCATGGTGTGTTATATATCAACCTAATGGTAAACAAACTTTAAAAAAGCCCTAAAATAAGTACACAATAAATGGAAACAAACCAATCCAAGCACATTACTAAAGAAAGCATCAAACCAGTGATACAATGAAATGAAACAATATCCATATCATAGGAGTCCCAGAAGAAGAAGAAGAGCAAAAGAAAGGGACAGAAGGTTTATTAGAACAAATTGCAGCAGGGAACTTTCCTAATATGGGGAAGGAAACAGGCATCTAAGTTCAAGAGGCACAGAGAACCTCCTTCAAAATCAACAAAGACAGGTCAATACCATGACACATCATAGTGAAACTTACAAAATACAAAGACAAGGGTAGAATTCTGAAAGCAGCTATGACAAACGGCCCTTAACCTACAGGGGTAGACAATAAGGGTAGTAGCATACCTGTTCACTGAGTCTTGGAAGGCCAGAAGGGAGTGGCAGGAAACCTTCAATGTGCTGAATAGGAAAACTATGCAGCCAAGAATTCTTTATCCATCAAGGGTGTCATTCAGAATAGGAGAGATAAAGGCTTTCCCAGGCAAACAAAAACGGAAGGCGTTCTTGACCACTAAACCAGCCTTGAAAGAGATCCTAAGGGTAACTCTGTGAGTGGAAAGCAGCAAAGACTACAAAGGACCAAAGACATCACCAAAAACATGAAATCTACAGATAACACAATGGTGCTAAATCCATAGCTTTCAATAATCACTCTGAATGTAAATGGACTAAATGTCCCAATCCAAAGACATAGGGTATCACAATGGGTTAAAAAGACAAGATCCAACTATATGCTGCCTACAAGAGACCCATTTTAGACCTGAGGACACCTACAGATTGAAAGTAAGGGGATGGAGAACCATCTGTCATGCTAATGGACATCAAAAGAAAGCCAGAGTAGCCATACTTATATCAGACAAACTAGATTTTAAAACAAAGGCTGCACCAAGGATGAAGAAGGGAATTATATCATAATTAAGGGGTCTATCCATCAAGAACTAACAGTTGTAAATATTTATGCCCCCAACTCTTAGCGCCCAAATATATAAATCAATTAATTGTAAGCATAAGCAAACTTATTGATAATAATACTGTAATTGTAGGTGACTTTAATACTACACTTACATCAATGGACAGAACATCTAGGCAGAAAATCAATAAGGAAACAACAGCTCTGAGTGGCACATTGGATCAGATGGACTTAATAGATATATTCAGAAATTTTCTTCCTAAAACAGCAGAGTACACATTCTTCTCTAGTGTTTATGGAATATTCTGTAAAATAGATTACATACTGGGTCACAAAATAGTCCTCAACAAGTACAAAAAGATTGAGATCATACCATGCATGTTTTCAGATCACAACGCTATGGAACTTTAAATAAGCCACAAGAAAACATTTGGAATCTCCCAGAAATGTGGAGGTTAAAGAACATCTTATTAAAAAATGAATGGGTTGGAAGGAAAAAAAAAAAGAGGTTAGAGTGGGAGAGAACCAAAGCATAAGAGACTCTTAAAAACTGAGAACAAACTGAGGGTTGATGGGGGGTGGGAAGGAGGGGAGGGTGGGTGATGGGTGTTGAGGAGGGCACCTTTTGAGATGAGCACTGGGTGTTGTATGGAAACCAATTTGACAATAAATTTCATATATTGAAAAAAAATAAAGAATGAATGAGTTAACCAGCAAATTAAAGAAGAAATTTAAAAATTTATGGAAGCAAATGAAAATGAAAACATGACAGTCCAAACCCTTAGGCATGCAGCAAAGGCAGTCCTAAGGGGGAAAATATTTTGCAATTTAGGCCTGTCTCAAGAAGAAAAAAAGGTCCCAAATACACAACATAACTTTACACCTAACGGAGCTAGAAAAGCAGTAGAAAATAAATCCCAAAGCCAGAAGAAGAAGGGAAATATTAAGATTAGAGTAGAAATAAATCATATAGAATCCCCCCCCACAAAGAGAAGAACAGATTAATGAATCTAAGTGCTGTTTTTTAAAGAACAAACAAAATTGATAAAACCCTAGCCAGACTTCTCAAAAAGAAAAGAGAGAACACTCAAATAAATAAAATGATGAATGAAAGAAGAGAGATCACAACCAACACCACAGACCTACAAACAATTGTTAGAGAATACTATGAAAAATTATATGCCAACAAACTGGACAATTTGGAAGAAATAGAGAAATTCCTAGACACACACTACGAAAATTCAAACAGGAAGAAAGAGAAAATTTTAACAGGCCCATAACCAGCAAAGAAATTGAATTGGTTATCAAAACTCCCCCAACAAATAAGAGTCCTGGACCAGATGGCTTCCCAGGGGAATTCTACCAGGCATTTAAAGCAGAGTTAATATTTATTCTTCCCAAACTGTTCCAAAAAATAGAAATGGAAGGAAAGCTTACAAACTCATTCTCTGAAGCCAGCATTACCTTGATTCCAAAACCAGACCAGGACCACACTAAGGAGGAGAATGACAGGCAAATATCCCTGATGAACCTCGATGCAAAAATTCTCAACAAGATACCAGAAAATCGAATTCAACAGTACATTAAAAGAATTATTCACCTTCAAGTTGAGTCAGTCCGTCGTTGCAGGGCTGGTTCAATATTTGCAAATCAATCAATGTGATACACTACATTAGTAGAAGAAAGGATAAGGACCATATGATTTTTTCAATAGATGCAGAAAAAGCATTTGACAATATACAGCATCTTTTCTTGATAAAAACCCTCAAGAAAATCAGGATAGCAGGAACATACCTTAACATCATAAAAGCCATATATGAAAGGCCCACAGCTAAAATCATCTTCAAGGGGGAAAAAATGAGAGCTTTCCCCCTGAGATTAGGAACACGACAGGGATGTGCTCTCTCACCACTATTATTCAACATAATATCGGAAGTCCTAGTCTCAGCAATCAGACAACACAAAAGAATAAATGGCATCCAAACCAGAAAGTAAGAAGTGAAACTTCCACTCTTCATAGATGACATGATACTCTACATGAAAAACCTGAAATACTCGACCAAAAAACTGCTACAGCTGATACATAAATTCAGCAAAGTTGCAGGATATAAAATCAACCTACAAAAACCAGTTCCATTTCTATACATCAATAATGAAACAACAGAAAGAGATATCAAGGAATTGATCCCATTTACAATTGCATGAAAACCATAAGATACTTAGGAATAAACATAACAAAGAGAAAAATATCTGTAAGGTGAAAACTATAGAAAACTTATGAAAGAAATTGAAAAAGACACAAAGAAATGGAAAAACATTCTATGCTCATGGATTGCAAGAACAAATATTGTTAAAATGTTGATACTACCCAAAGCAATCTACATATTCCATTCAATCTCCATCAAAATAACACCAGCATTCTTCACAGAGTTAGAACGAACAATCCTAAAATTTGTATAGATCCAGAAAAGACCCCGAATAGCCAAAGTAACATTGAAAAAGAAAACCAAAGCTGGAGACATCACAATCCCAGACTTTTACCTGTATTACAATGCTGTAATAATTAAGACAGTGTGATATTGGCACAAACACAGATACATAGATGAATGGAATAGAATAGAGAACCCAGAAATGGACCCACAAATACATGGCCAAACAATATTCGACAAACCAGGAAAGAGTATCCAATGGAAAAAAAGACAGTCTAGCAAATGATACTGGGAGAACTGGACAGCAACATGCAGAAGTATGAAACTCGACCACTTTCTTACACCATATACAAAAATATATTCAAAATAGATGGAAAACCTAAATGTGATACAAGGAAACCATGAAAATCCTAAAGGAGAAAACAGGCAGCAACCTCTCTGACCTCAGCCATAGCAACTTCTTACTTGACATTTCTCTGGAAATAAGGGAAACAAAAGTAAAAGCGAAGTACTGGGGTCTCATCAAGATAAAAAGCTTCTGCACAGCAAAGGAAACAATCAACAAAACTAAAAGGCAACCTACGGAATTGGAGAACATATTTGCAAATGACATATCTGATAAAGGGTTTGTACCCAAAATCTATAATGAACTTACTAAACTCAACACTCAAAAGCAAACAATCCAGCTAAGAAATGGGCCAAGACATGAAGTGACACTTTTCCAAAAAAGACATCCAGATGGCAAACAGACATATTAAAAGATGCTCAACATCAGTCACCATCAGTGAAATACAAATT
The DNA here is from genome assembly GCF_023721935.1 of Panthera uncia. Classification (NCBI taxonomy): domain Eukaryota; kingdom Metazoa; phylum Chordata; class Mammalia; order Carnivora; family Felidae; genus Panthera; species Panthera uncia. The sequence goes on along the minus strand of NC_064817.1, from coordinate 58,560,790 downwards.
GAAACCACAATGAGATACCACCTCACACCTGTCAAAATGGCTAAAATAAACAACTCAGGCAACAACAGATGTTGGTGCGGATGTGGAGAAAGGGGAACACTATTGCATTGTTGGTGGAAATGCAAACTGGTGCAACCGCTCTGGAAAACAGTATGGAGGTTCCGCAAAAAATTAGAAATAGAACTACCCTACCATACATCAATTGCACTACGAGGAATTTATCCAGAGTACAAAAATGCTGATTCAAAGGGGCACAGGTACCCCCAATATTTATAGCAGTGCTATAGACAATAGCCAAATTATGGAAAGACTCCAAATGTCCATCGACTGATGAATGGATAAAGATGCGGTGTATATATATATATATATATATATATATATACACACACACACAATGGAATACTACTCAGTGATAGAAAAGAATGAAATCTTGACTTTGCAACAATGTGGATGGAACTAGAGAGTATTATGCTAAGCAAAAGGAGTCAAAGACAGGTATCATATGATTTGACTCATATGTGGCATTTGAGAAACTTAACAGATGAACATAGGGGAAAGATAGGAAAAATAAGATAAAAACAGAGAGGGAGGCAAACCAAAGAAATTCCTAAATACGGAGTACAAAGTGAGGGTTAATGGGGGGGCTGGGTGTGTGGGGTGGGTTAAATGAGTGATGGGTTAAGGAGGGTACTTTTCAGGATTAGCACTGGGTGTACTATGTAAGAGATGAATCTCTGCGTTCTACTCCTGAAGCCAAGTCTACACCGTATGTTAACTTAAGAATAAAAAAAGAAGTATATAAAAATGAAAGAAATATAAAAAAAGATAAAATAAAGAAAAGAAATATTTAAAACATAAAAAAGTAAGAAAGAAAAGAAAGCATCAAACCACAGTGGGAGAGAGCAAGAGAAAAAAAGGAACAGAACTACAAAACAACCATAAAATAAGTAACAAAGTGGCAATAAGTACATACTTATGAATAATTTGCATGTAATGGACTAAATGCTCCCATCAAAAGACATAGGGTCACTAAATGAATAAAAAAGCAATATGCATCTACATGCTCCATACAAGACACATGCTTCAAACCTAAAGACACACACAGATTGGAAGTGAAAGGATGGTAGGAGGCACCTGGGTGGCTCAGTCGATTAAGCATTTGACTCTTGATTTTGGCTCAGGTCATAATCTCATGGTTTCTGAGATTGAGTTCTACATCAGTCTCTGCAGTGACAGTGTAGATCCTGCTTGGGATTCTCTCTCTCTCTCCCTCCCTCCCTGTATCTCTCTCTTTCAAAATAAATAAACTTAAAAAAGCTTCTCTCTCTCCCTCTGCCCCTCTCCCCCACTCACACGCTCTCTCTCTAAAATAAAAAATATAATTTAAATTATATACCAAAATTTGGACAACCTGAAAGAAATCAATATATTAATAGAAATATATAAACTATCAAAACTGAAACAAGAAGAAATAGAAAACTTGAACAGACCAATAACCAGCTAAGAAATTGAATCACTAATTTAAAAAAAATCTCCCAAAAAACAAAAGTCCAGGGCCAAATGGCTTCACAGAGGAATTCTATGAAACATTTAAAGAGTTAATACCTATTATTCTCAAACTATTCCAAAAATTAGAAAAGGAAGGTAAACTTCTGAATTAATTCTATGAGGCCAGCATTACCCTTATACCCAAACCAGAAAAAGACTCCACTAAAAGAGAGAACTACAGGCCAATATCCCTCATGAACATGGATACAAAAATTCTCAATAAAATACTATCAAATTGAATATAAAATAAAGAATCACTCCACACAATCAAATGGGATTTGTTCCTGGGCTGCAAAGGTAGTTCAATACTCATAAATCAATAAACATGATATAACACATTAATAAAAGAAAGGATAAGAACTATATGATCCTTTCAACAGATGGGGGAAAGCATTTGGCAAAGTACAGCATCCATTCTTGATAAAAACCCTCAACAAAGTAAGGATAGAGGGAACATACCTCAACATCACAAAGGCCTTATATGAAAAACCCACAGCTAATATCATCCTCAATGGGGAAAAACTGAAAGCTTTTCCTCTTTGGTCAGGAACAAGACAGGATTATACACTCTCACCATCGATATGTAACAGTACTGGGTAAACTAGCCACAACAATCAGACAACAAAAAGAAATAAAGGGCATTCAAACTCCAGCAAGGAAGAATTCAAACTCCATATGCATATCCATATGAGTCTTGTAATCCTCCTGCAAACTCATTGGTTGTTGGCAGAATTTATTTCCTTGCAGCTGTATGACTGGTCTCTATCTTCTTGCTAGATGTTGGCTGAAAACTGTGTTCAGCTTTTAGAGACCACCCACAGTTGCTTGCTAGAAAACCTACGTAGACAGTTAATAACTGTTTCCTTCTAGGCTCTTCAGTCCACTGTGATGGAGTCATATATTTGTAATGTAATTATGCAAGCAACTGTCCCACCACTATTTTCCATATAGCATAACCTAATTAAAGAGAGTGATTATACCATTATACTCAAAAGTTCCATTCCACACAAGAGTAGGTGATCAGTGACTATGTATACACCAGGGAACAGGATACTTGTGGGCCATCTTAAGATTTTATCAAATGCTTTAGTATTTATTTATTCATTCTACAAATATTTAGGGATTGTTTAATAAGTTTCAGTTAATTATTGGTACTTAGAATATAATACAAAAGAAAACAGACCCCAAAGATCCTTCTACTCATTAAATTTATTTTAATGGGGTAGGGTGGAATAGCAGGCAGTAAAAAAAACAAACAAACATAAAATGAACTGTAAATAATATGTGTCAAAATAGTGATAAGTGCTATGGAGGGGAAAAAAGTGCAAGAACAAAACTAGTGATTGTGGGTAGGCATGGCAGAAGAATTGCATTACAAATAGATTCTCCATCCAAGGCCTTACCGAGAAAGTGTTAAGTAAAATTCTGAAAAAGGAGAATAATCCAACCACTGTAAAGATATAGAAGAGCTTTATAGGCACAGAGAAAAGTGAAATCAATAACCCCAAGGCAGGAATGTGTCTGATGTGTGAATTAAAAGGAGGATGGTGTGTCTGCACAAGTGAGTAGTAGACAGAGAAGTAGAGATGAGGTCCCAACATTAGAGAAAGGCATTTCAACAGCCTTTCTGCTTTTCTTTTTTTTAATATATTTATTTAAATTCAAGTTAGTTAACATACAATTTAATATTAGTTTCAGGAGTGATTCATCACATACATATAACACCCAGTGTTCATCCCAACAAGTGTCCTCTTTAATGCTCATGACCAATGTAGCCCATCCTCCACCTCCCCTCCAGAAACCCTCAGTTTGTTCTCTGTATTTAAAAGTCTCTTATGGTTTGCCTCCCTCTCTGTTTTATCTTATTTTTCCTTCCCTTCCCCTATGTTCACATATTCATTCCACATATGAGTGAAATCATATGATATTTGTCTTTCTTTGACTTATTTTGCTTAGCATAATACCCTCTAGTTTCATCCATGTTGTTGCAAATGGCAAGCTTTCATCCTTTTTGATTGCTAAGTAATATTCCATTGTGTATATATACCACATCTTCTTTACCTATCCATTGGTTGTTGGGCATCTGGGCTGTTTCCATAATTTGGTTATTGCTGATAGTGCTGCTATAAACACTGAAGTGCATGTGCCCCTTCGAATCAGCATTTTTATATCCTTTGGATAAATACCTATTAGTGCAATTGCTGGGTCATAAGGTATCTGCTTTTCTGATTTCCTCAGCCTCTAGGTATCCTTATAAAACTTCCTTCTTAGGCTCCAGTTATTCCTCTCTACATTAGATTCCAGCCTGCTTCCCTTGAAGCCAAAAAGTAGACAGTCTGCTTCTTCTACACATTTTTCCATCTCAGAGAAGTTATAGAACCCTGATCTCAGCAAATTGTCTTCTACAATTATGGCATTGGTTGCCTCCAAGAAAGAGAATTGAGTGGCCAGGTTGCCAGGTTTAAGAAGGATAGTTTTTACTGCTTGTCCATTTGAATCTCTCACAGTTTCAACCATGGCAGTGCATCACTTAAAATGAAAGACTTTAAAATTAAAAATCTTTAAAATTAAAGACTTACAATGTAAATTAAAAGGAATTGAACTTTTCTTACCTGAGTTCATAAAATTACTTTATGACAGTCACTTAACCAGTCTGTCAGAGATCATGAAAGGAATACAAATAAGTTTTCAATAAAAATATAAAATGAAATATGTACCTCTCATCCTTTTTCTTCAACTATTTGAGACACATGGCTTTCAAGACCAGCTCTTCAGTATTGTATTTCCTGTATTCTATCTGAAACAATGGTCAGAGAATTTCTTACTCCCACCTACAGCTTGCTTGACCTCATCTTCCATAGCCTCTTTATGTTGCTGTGGCCAGTTCTATGATCCTTTTTTGTATAACTTGGCTATATTTTGGAAGTTTCTTGGCAGATATGAGGGCACCATATATATTCAAATTGCATCATATTATTGGTAGAAATCTGTATGCTGCCTATATAGATCTGCTTCAAATACCTACAGGTTATCATGTGCTTACTTCTTGACTGAATCCCCAATCCACATGGTAAGATCTAAATTACAAAATACTTGGTGTGCTTGTCCAGCACAAAAATAAGGGATAGGATTGGAATTATAAAGTTGTTGCCAGGCCTGTCTTCACAATCTACCAGCTTTTTCAGTGTCCTGCATTTCCCTTTAGTTGTACAGAGCATGAGAGTAATACTGTGGCAATGTTCTCTCTCACAGACCTGATAAAGGGCATGGGAGACTTGACTGAGAATATCAGGACATAATTTGCTGCACTCTTGTCCAATGTAACACATCTGTCTCTTCAATGTAGATATCTACTTCAGATTTATCAGCAAATAAAGCACTAACTTCTTTGTCTTGCTCTTCAATTTATACTCAGATCATGACTGAAGATATTTAAGCTCTAAATTGGGGAATGCTGCTTCTCTGTAGCAGCTTTCTCAGAACAGGGAATTCTTGAGGGAAATGGTAAAATGTCTGCTATCAATTGACTCTGGTGGCATCTCTTTCCAAGGTCTGATTGTATTGCTTTAGCCAACTATCTTTTGTGTAGTTCTTATAGACCCAGGCCATAAAATTTAGGACTTTTATCATTATTGTTTCTAGGCAAGATTGAATAACCCAATAAATATGTACTCTACTGATGGTCACTGGCTTGAGTCCAACTATTGCTACAAAAAGCATTCAGTTACAAGTTTATTTGGACACCCCCAAATGTTATGCCTCCTCTGCCACTGCATCATTATCACTGAAGCATTTCTCCAGTCTCAGTCTCTTTGGCCTGGTTTCCTTTTGGTAATGTTTGGCTTATGATCATCATGAGGCCCATCTTCAGGGCCTGATGAAGCATCTTCCTTCGGTTGAAAGGGTACAAATCCCAATTTGTTAATTAGGATGTATGCATGATTTACAGGGTTAAAGTACCTCAGTTTGAACCTGGAGCAACACTAGAGGTAGGATACTGCTCAACTGAAGATTTTAGGGAACTAAATATTCTTTAATAACTTATCCCAGCATCTTAGATAGGAACCCTGGTCTGGTCCTCCTCAGAGAGAATTACAACCACTCTGCAATCTTGTGTTATATAGAATTATAATGTTTTTGATCCCCAGGCTTCCAGACGTTCCTCGTATGGGCAACCTGGGATGGACCTGGCAAAACTAGGGATCAGAAAAGCAGTGTGACACTGGAATGCATTCAGACCCACAGAAGTACTTAAGCTCAACAATATAGTGAGGTCCTTCGAGTCAATGGGCAATCTAGAAGTGCTCAGGCCTTAGAATCAGTGGAGTGGCTCAGCAGATATAGGGGTTACTAAAACCTCGGGGGACAACTTGGTCTAGCATGGCAGTAGGGAGACCAGAAGCATTAAGGATCCGTGGGACAATCTACATAGTTTGTGGGACTCAGTGCAAAGTGAAAACAAGAAAAAAAACTTTTACCTTTGTAGGCTTTTAATTTGACTTGTCATAATGCCTTTTATTTCCTATTTAATGATACTGTCCTTTCGGAGCAGAAATATTCCCAGGGTAAGTGCAGACCCTCACAGCCACCTGGGGACCTTGTTCCACAACGCAGTGTGTAGGACTTGGGCATCTGAGCCCAAAGTAGTCTGTACCCTGGCACAGGCCCTATACTTCCTGGGTGACAAGAGTTAAAGGGAGTAAGCACCCAGGAGTTGAAGGGAGGCAAGGAGTCAGGGAAGTGGGAAGACTGTGTGAGCTCAAGTTCCAGGTCCTCAGTGCATGCTTCATTTTACCATCAGACTTGACTTACAAAACACAAATTCAAAGAAAACACTATTAAGAATTTCAAGATGGCAAACACAGGATATTAAACACCAAGCATTGATCTCTTTTTGAGAGTGTGACCCTATGCAACTGCAGTGATCACACATCCATGAATCCAACCCTGGTGGTTTGCATTTCTCCCTGGATAAAGCTATTGCTTACACTGACCTTTGCAAAATAACAACAACACAACTATGGCTTATGAGAGCCATAGTCCTGGCAACTGGCATGTGGGAGTAGACACAAATAGGAAAGTAATAGCACAGAAAGAGGATGAAAGGTGGGTGGATGTTTTTGTACACAGCCAGAGCAAATGTCCAAGAATCATGAGAAACTGGAATTAGAACTTGTGAGAAGTCATTACTTTTGAATTCATGCACCTTCCAGCAATCATTGTGAGCCTTACTTGCTGCATTTTCTCCTTCTGCTACTTATCACATAGGTGCATTAGGTTCTGCCACCCTGAAAATCCATCCTCCTTCCACCAAGTGGGCAGCGAAAGTGTTGTTTCAGATGTGAAAATACCCTAAATTTTGAAAGGATTCCAAAGACACATACAGATCCAATGGCAAAATCTCTACACTCTACTGGCTCACATTCTTTAAGCAAAAACTTTGGCCCATTGTTGACTTGCCACTAAGCCATGCTTATTTAGAAGGATCTCTGGGAATTAATATTAAAAATAAAAACAAGACGGGGCACCTGGGTGGCTCAGTCGGTTAAGCGTCTGACTTCGGCTCAGGTCACGATCTCGCGGTCCGTGAGTTCGAGCCCCGCGTCAGGCTCTGGGCTGATGGCTCAGAGCCTGGAGCCTGTTTCCGATTCTGTGTCTCCCTCTCTCTCTGCCCCTCCCCCATTCATGCTCTGTCTCTCTCTGTCTCAAAAATAAATAAACGTTAAAAAAAACATTTTAAAAAAATAAATAAATAAAAAAATAAAAATAAAAACAAGAAAAAGAAGAATAAAACTGAGCAGAACATTAGAGGGCACACACTATTGCAGGAACAGGTTCACAGAATTTCTCCAGGAAAGCCACTGAACAAATAAACAGACACACAATCTTTAAAAAGAAACACTCAACAAAAGTCAGAGAAAGACAAATAGCATATGATTTTGCTCATATGTAGAATTTAAGAAACAAAAGAAATGCTCATAGGGGAAAAAAGAGAGGAAGACCAAGAAGCAGACTCTTAACTAGAGAGAACAAACTGATTGTTACCAGAAGGGAGGTGGGTGAAGGGATGAGTTAAATAGGTGATGAGTATTAAGGAGGGCACTTGTGATGAGCACTGGGTGTTGTATGTAAGTGTTGAATCACTAAATTCTACACCTGAAACACAGTATGTTACCTAACTAGAATTTAAATAAAAACTTTTTAAAAAGGAAAAAGAAGGGAAGAAAAATTTTTAAAAAATCAACAACTATGGCTTTCTCCTGAGTGATGAAAAAGAGTAGATCCAGAGTTGAAACAGTAGTTGACTAAATGACTGGTTTTAATGAACTACTGTTTCAACTCTGGATCTGATTAAAAGTCCAGTTTCCAACAAAAAAATATTACAAGACATGCAAAGAAAGTGTAACTCTTATAAAAGAAAAAAATTCAGTCAATGGAAACTGACTCAGTGGGGGTGAAGATGTTAGATATAGCAAAGACTTCATAGCAGTTACAAATATTCTCAAAGAACCAAAGAAATTATGTTTAAAGAATTAAGAAAAAATGGGGCACCTGGGTAGTTCAGTCAGTTAAGCGTCTGACCTCAGCTTGGGTCACAATTTCACAGTTCATGAATTCAGGCTCCATAGGTCTCTGTGCTGACAGCTCAGAGCCTGGAGCTTGCTTCAGATTCTGTGTCTTCCTCTCTATCTGCCCCTCTTCTGCTCACACTCTGTCTCTGTCTCTGTCTCAAAAAAAAAAAAACATTAAAACAAGAATTAAGGAAAGCATGACAACTATTCACTAAATAGGGGACATGAATAAAAAGATAGGAAACATAAAAAAGAAACTAATGGATATCTGGAGATGAAAAATAAAATAGCTAAAATGGAAAATTTAATTCAATATATTTGTTGGAAGAAGAAAGAATCAGTGAACTTAAAGATAGATAAATAGAAATTATTCAGTTTGAAGAGCAGGAAAAATAATGAAGAAAAATTAACAGATCCCCGGAGACCTGTAGGAGACCATCAAGTGTACCGATATATGCATAATGAGAGTTAACAGAAGGAGAAGAAAAAAAGAAAGGTGCATAAAAAATATTTGAAGAATGGCAGAAAACCTCCCAAATTTGATGAAAATTATAATTTACATATCCAATAAGCTCGGCCAACTGCAAGTAGGAAGATTCAGAGATCTACACCTAGATACATTTTCCCCACCATGGCATTCAATTCTCCCTTGCAGCAAAAACTAATAAACACAACTTGTCCAACTTACAGTGGTGTTCCTGATGGTCTTTGTCAGAAAGCCATTGACAGAAATGAAGACTCCACTGATATTGAGCTGAAGTTTTCACTTCAGAGACCAGAACGCTTGACTCAGTAGTACCATGTTATAGAGATCTGTTCCTCTATCTGTTGAGCTTCAGTAATATCATGTTATAGAGACCTGTGTCTCTAACTCTTGAGCTTAAGCATCAGAGACTCTTTGTGTCTTTATCTTTTCAAGGCACCACCTTCTCTTAGTTGAGAGGTAAACTCACATTGAATTGAGTTTTGGTGTTTTATTAAAACTTTTCAGTATTGGGTTTATTTTATGTTCCTAGAAATAAGATGCCTAGGGATTTTTAAAAATCTCATCACATTTAAAATCTGCTTCTATGCCTGCTTCTTTGGTATCTTGAACGTTGTTTATCTATAAGAAATGTGGAAAAAAAAGAAAAAAACGAAAAAAAAAAAAGAAGTGTGTATATGGAGACTATCGACTTAGGCCCAATAAGTGTTCTCAAGCCTGTCTTAATCACTGAGAAGTTCAGAAGGTTTTTTGTCAAACCAATATCATTTGGACAAATTTTGCCCAAGGTCACTATTTCAAAACCTGGTAAAGACTTTTTCAGTTTCTTCTTTGCATCCCCCAAATGGTGTTTAGTTTCATTTACTCAGAATACAGATGTTTTGTCCGGCCCCAATCATTGATGATTGGCCTTTGGCCAAGCTCTAGATACAGTTCTAATGGCATTTTTTCAATCTAAAATAGTAAATATTCCAGATTAAACACCTGATTTCTTCATGTTTTCTCCTTGCAATGCTAGCTTGTACTTTTTCCCCCTAAATCGGGCAAAATTTCACTAGGGACAATTTGCAATTGCAGTGGCAGCTTTGGGGGAATCTTCTGACATGAATAAGATTGTTCATTTGAGAAGTACCTTAAAACAAATAGTGAAGAAGTTCCTCATGAGGAAATTGTCTTATTTATTAAAAGGAGAGATCACGTTGTTTAACATAGAAGTCCTCTTTGTTTCTGTACTCTGGGGGTTAAAAAGTGCTACACTTTTAATAATAAGCTTAATAAAATTGTTAAGAGCAATAATATTTCAAAATGAATTGTTCGTCATTCTCTTTTGTGTATGCAACTTGTAAAATACATTTTTCTACATCTAAATTTTCTTCTCTTTCCTTGAAGAGAGGATATAATTAGCTTTTTCAATGATAATTGCATATTTGTCATGAGTCAGTTCTGTCTCATTTCTTTTCCTTTCCATTTCCTCTCTTTTTCTTTATCTTAAAAAACTTTAAAGATTAACTGATCAAAGAATCATTCAGTCTTTCTGTGTATATTTTAAGAATATCAGGTTTAGATAAAGAGTTAAGTAGAAAATTATTAAAATATGGGGTTTATGGAGGGACACTGAAAAGCTTATTTCCATAATAGCCTTTCTTACTATAGCTATGATATAATAAAAAAGGCTTTAATCTCAAGGTAAAAGGAGAAATTTGTCATAATTCAAGGTTTTTTTTAAATTAATTTACAATACCAAAATAATTTTAGCACGATATTTTGGTTTGTTAAAGACCAGGGTTAAATTTCTCTTGATTAAAATTTCCTAAATTCCCTACATTAGTTTATGAGTTAAATAACTTTCTTCTTTTTTCATAACTTGTTTAAATACAAAATCACATGTGTAAAATAATATTCATCTATAGATGAATGTTATAATAATGAATGTTATATTCATTAACATAAATGTTATAATGAATGTTATACTGTTATAAAGGATATCTTTGAAAGGAATTAATTTTATGAAATTCTTAAAATACTTCCAATATAAAGATTTAATGTTTTAACTAAATTGTAATTTTCAAATCCTTAACTAACTTTGAGACTATAGGTCTAAGTTAAATAATTATCTTTGAATGCCTATATAGTTCCTAAAAAAAAGGTATAAAATATTGGTTAGTAAACATACTTTAAAATTTTTTTAATGTTTATTTATTTTTGAGACACAGACAGAGAGACAGAGAGAGAGAGTGTGAGTGGGGGACCGATAGAAAGAGAAGGAGACACAGAATCTGAAGCAGGCTCCAGGCTCTGAGCTGTCAGCACAGAGCCCGACCTGGGGCTAGAACTCACGAATCATGGGGTCCTGACCCAAGCCGAAGTCAGATGCTTAACAGACTCAGCCACCCAGGCGCCCCAGTAAACATAATTTTTAGATAATCTTATTTCTTAAAATCAATAGATGAACAAAATTTGCAAATGCTTTTGGATTACTATACATGTATGTTTATTTTTGTTTCCTCAGAGTTGTTAAAATAATATGAAATAGTGCTCATGGAAAAAATAAATACTTTTGGGGTTTTGGCACCACAGTTTTCTCTTTTATATAGACAAAGTTGGTTACTTAATTACAGTTAATAATTAATATAAATGGTTAATCATACTAGTTACAATAATTACAGAGAAATCAAAAAAATATATACAAAATAATGGCTATGATTTTCTGTTTAAGAAGGTTGTTACAGTTAATTCAAATGGTAAATTTAATAATATATATTATTTATTTAGTATGCTCAGCTAATTATATTTTAAGGCTACAGCTAAAATCTTTAATTTATAACTGATTACTATATTTATATATACGTATATGCTTAAGTGCATAAACACAAAGGCATATTAATGAATCCTTTAATATAAGTTCCTATATGAATAATGTACCAAAGTGGTAACATTAGAATTTGGTTATTTTCTTATAAAATGACTACATCATTTTGTTATTTCATGCCCAGACTAGTAGAATTTTCTGTCACCAAATTACTCTGTTAACTTAGTGCTTCTTGAATTACTCTGAAATTTTTCTTTTACATTTTGAGCATAGTTGACATACAATGCTACATTAGTTTTGAGTATACAACATCAACAACTCTATATGTTATTCTCTGCTCACCACAAGCATAGCTACCATATGTCGCCATGCAATGCTATTACAATACCATTAACTATATTCCCTATACTATACCTTTTACTCCTGTTACTTATTTATTCCCTGAACTTTTTCTTGATTTTCTTTGTCCAAAATTAGGATTCAAATTCAGAATAATAAAATTATTTTTTTCTACCATTGAATTTCCAAAAGTGAACTTCAGATAAAAAACATTTGCTCATTCGCTTTGTAAAAGAAAAAAACAATAAAATAACTAGGTTTGCCCCCAAATCTCTAAATTTTAGTTAAGTCAAAAGAGTCATGATAGATTTTATTTTTAAAAACATAATATGAAAGATGGCCAAAAAGGAATTTAACTTCATTGGTTGGTTATAATTAAAACATGTCAATATAAATATCTTTTAATAATTGAGTATATTTTCAAACAAAAAGAAACATAGTCATATTTAAACACAAGACTGATACAAGAGAGGAACAAGATGGCAATGTAGGAAGACCCTGAACACACCTCCTTCATGGACACACCAAATCTACACCTACATATAGAACTTCTCCTGAAGAACTAAGAGCTTACTGAACAGCTTTTGGATAACAAAGGATAGAGTGACCGCATAGAGAGCAGCAGGAGATAAGGAGACATGATAACAACAAGAAAACCACTTCCAATGCTCTAAACTGTTGTAGGGAGGGATAGCAAAGGGACTGCCAGAAGATTTGCTTTCCATAAGCCACAGAAAAAAGCTGCAGTTTAAAGAGCAAATAGACTAGAAAAGAACTAATTCTAGAGTGTCTGCCAAATGTTAAGGAAACTGCAGGAATGCTTTCTGGTGTTGGAGTTGTGGTAAGCAACATTGTTCATATTACCTCTCCACCTTGACAGCATAGATAGAAGCAGGGTCCAGGTGCCCTGGTCAGCCTGCCACTTTAGTGATCCCTGGACCCCTAGCTCAAAATAACTCCAGCCATCCCCCCAAAGTGGCTCTTATCCATGCCTGTCTAAGCTCCAGACATCCCACTGAGGTGGCCCTAGTGCAGTGTACACTGGGACAACACCAAATAGCACCCACTGCAGCTTCGGCCATTAAATCAAGGTGGTATAGGCACAAGAATCCTGAGAAAACCCAATCCACACCTGCTTCAGTTTTAGCTATCCTCCAGAGACACTCCCCACATACAAACAGAGCACAATTAGACCTCTCCAACACATGCTTTCCTCAGCTCCAGCCATTCTTCCTGTGTTGAGTGCCCCACCAAGCTTGTGCCTTCTTCAGCTTCAGCCATCTCACAAGGGTAGCACTGGTATAAAATGCCCTGGAACCTGTGGACTGTACAACTTCAGTTCCTGCCATACTGTCAGATTGTCCCCTACAACTAATACCTGAAGACCCCCCCAGTTCATATCACTGTAGCCCTGGCTGTCCCGCCAGGGAATCACCAGCATTGAGCATCTCATGACAACACAGGCTGTGCCCACTTCAGCTCCAGCCAAACTACCAGGGGATCCCCTGTGAGGAGCACCACAGGACCACTTGGTTTCTGCTTGCTTCAGCAATAGCTATACATCCAGTGTTGACCTGGTGTGGAATGGCCCAGGACCCCCAGCCTATGCCTTCTATAGCTCCAGACAGCTGCCCAGACCCACAAGGCAATGTAGTCTATACAAGGAATTGTCCTATACAGGGCTATTCCTTCAAGGCTAGGAGAAGCAGTTTTTCCACTTAATTCATAAAAACCAACACAAAAAGTCAAACAAATGAGACAGAGTAATATGCTCCAAATGAAGGTCAAGGTAAAACTTTAGAAAAGAACTAGAAGAAACAGAAGTAAGCAACCTAACTGATAAAAAGTTCAAAGTAATGGTCATAAGATGCACACTGGACTTGAGAGAAGAGGGGATAACTCATTGAGAACATCAACAAAGAGACAGAAAACATAAAAAGGAAGTAATCAGAGTTGAAGAACACAATAACTGAAATAAAAAATACACTAGAAGGAAACAACAGTAAGTTAGAGAATGCAGAATGAATTAGAGATTTAGAAGACAGGAAAGTGGAAAACACATAAGTAGAACATCAAAAAGGAAAAAGAAATAAAAATGAGAATAGGCTAAAGAACTTCTGGGACAATAAGTGTACTAACATTCATATTATGTGGGTCCCAGAAGAAGAAGAGAGAGAAGGGGGTACAAACCTTATTTGAAGAAATAATAGCTGAAAACTTCCCTAAAGCAGGGAAGGAAATGATATCCAAGTTCAGGAAAGGCAGAGAGCACCAAACAGGATGAACCTAAAGATGTCCACATGATGACACATAATAAAATAACAGAAAAAGATTACATATAAAGAGAGAATCTTAAAAGTAACAAGAGAAAAGCAAATTGTTCCACATAAGGGAAACCCCATAAGGCTATCACTGATTTTTCAGCAGAAGCTTTGCACTCCAGAAGAGATTGGCATGATATATTCAAAGTGCTAAAAAGGAAAAAAAAACATTAAATTCAACAAAATCTGGCCATGGCCAAGACATATCATAGTCACATTCACAAAATACACAGACAAGGAAAGAATCGTGAAAGCAACAAGGGAAAAAAAAATCCTTAATCTACAAGGGAAGATAGATCAGGTTCACAGCAGATCTGTCCACAGAATCTTGGCAGGCCAAAAAGAAGTGGAAAAATATATTCAACGTGCTGAATCTGAAAAATATGCAGCCAAGAATACAGCAAGCCTGTAATTCAGAATAGAAGGAGAGTTAAAAAGTTTCCCAGACAAACAAAAACTAAAGGAGTTTGTTATTATTGTTTCCCTTCCCTTATGTTCATCTGTTTTGTCTCTTAAAGTCCTCATATGAGTGAAGTCGTATGATTTTTGTCTTTCTCTGACTGACTAATTTCACTTAGCATAATACCCTCCAGTTCCATCCACGTAGTTGCAAATGGCAAGATTTCATTCTTTTTGATTGCCGAGTAATGCTCCATTGTAATAATATAAAAACAGGGAGGGAAACAAAACAGAAGAGACTCATAAATATGGAGAACAAACTGAGGGTTACTGGAGGGGTTGTGGGAGGAGGGAAGGGCTAAATGGGTAAGGGGCATTAAGGAATCTACTCCTGAAATCACTGTTTCACTATATGCTGACTGATTTGGATGTAAATTTTAAAAAATAAAAAATAAAATTAAAAAAAAAACTATTTTCCATTGGATAGTCTTTCCTGCTTTGTCATAAGTTGGCCATATTTTTTGGGTCTAATTCTGGGGTTTCTATTCTATTCCAATGGTCTATGTGTCTGTTTTTGTGCCAATACCATGCTGTCTTGATGATTACAACTTTGTAGTAGAAGCTATGGTCTGGGATTGTGATGCCTCCCGCTTTGGTCTTTTTCAATATTACTTTGGCTATTCAGGGTCTTTCGTGGTTCCATACAAACTTTAGGACTGCTTGTTCTAGCTTCGAGAAGAATGCTGGTGCAATTTTGATTGGGATTGCATTGAATGTGTAGATAATTTTGGGTAGTATTGACATTTTAACCATATTTATTCTTCCAATCCATGAGCACGGAATGTTTTTCCATTTCTTTATATCTTCTTTTAACAAATGGTGCTGGGAGAACTGGACAGCAAAATGCAGGATGAAACTAAACTGCTTTCTTACACCATTCACAGAAATAAACTCAAAATGGATGAAGGACCTGAATGTGAGACAGGAAACCATCAAAACCCTAGAGGAGAAAGCAGGAAAAAAAACCTCTCTGACCTCAGCCACAGTAATTTCTTACTTAACACATCCCCAAAGGCAAGGGAATTAAAAGCAAAAATGAACTATTGGGACCTCATGAAGATACAAAGCTTCTGCACTGCAAAGGAAACAATCAAAAAAACTAAAAGCAACAAACGGAATGGGAAAAGGTATTTGCAAATGACATATCGGACAAAGGGCTAGTATCCAAAATCTATAAAGAACTCACCAAACTCCACACCAGAAAAACAAATAACCCAGTGAAGAAATGGGCAGAAAATATGAATAGACACTTCTCTAAAGAAGACATCCGGATGGCCAACAGGCACATGAAAAGTGCTCAACGTCACTCCTCATCAGGGAAATACAAATCAAAACCACACTGAGATATCACCTCACACCAGTCAGAGTGGCTAAAATGAACAAATCAGGAGACTATAGATGCTGGCGAGGATGTGGATAAACGGAACCCTCTGGCACTATTGGTGGGAATGCAAACTGGTGCAGCCGCTCTGCAAAACAGTGTGGAGGTTCCTCAAAAAATTAAAAATAGATCTACCCTGTGACCCAGCAATAGCACTGCTAGGAATTTACCCAAGGGATACAGGAGTGCTGATGCATAGGTGTACTTGTACCCCAATGTTTATAGCAGCACTTTCAACAATAGCCAAATTATGGAAAGAGCCTAAATGTCTATCAACTGATGAATGGATAAAGAAATTGTGGTTTATATACACAATGGAATACTACGTGGCAATGAGAAAGAATAAAATACGGCCTTTTGTAGCAATGTGGATGGAACTGGACAGTGTTATGCTAAGTGAAATAAGCCAGGCAGAGCAAGACAGATACCATATGTTTTCACTTTTATGTGGATCCTGAGAAACTTGACAGAAGACCAAGGGGGAGGGGGAGGGAAAAAAAGGTTAGGGAGGGAGGGAACCAAAACATAAGAGACTCTTAAAAACTGAGAACAAACTGTGGGTTGATGGGGCATGGGAGGGAGGGGAGGGTGGGTGATGGGTATTGAGGAGGGCACCTGTTGGGATGAGCACTGGGTGTTGTATGGAAACCGATTTGGCAATAAATTTCGTATTAAAAAAAAAACTAAAGGGGTTTGTGACCACTAAACCAGCCACACAAGAAATTTTATGGGGGACTCTTTGAGTGGAGAAAAAAGAAAAAAAAGAGACCAAGAGCAACAAAGACTAGAAAAGACCAGAAACACCAACTCTACAGGTAACACAATGGCACTAAATTCATACTTTTCAATAACCAGTTTGAATATAAATGGACTACATACTCCAATCACAAGACATAGGGTATGAGAATGAACAAAAAAACAAGATCTACCAATATGCTGCCTACAACAGACTCACTTTGGGCCTAAAGACACTGCAGATTGAAAGTGAGGAGATGGAGAATGATCTATCATGCTAATGGAAATGAAAAGAAAGCCAGAGGATCCATACTTATTTCAGGCAAACTAGATTTAAAACAAAACCTGTAACAAGAGATGAAGAAGGGCATTAAATCATGATTAAGGGATTTATACATCAAGAAGAGCTAACAATTGCAAATAATTATGCTCCCAATTTGAAGAATCCAAATATATAAATCAGTTGATAACAAACATAAAGTAAGTCATTAATAATACAATAATAGTAGGGGACTTTAACACCCCACTTACAACAATGGACAGATAATCTAAGAAGAAAATCAACAAGGAAATGATGGATTTTAATGACACATGGGACCAGATGGATTTGACAGATATACTCAGAACATTTAATCCCAAAGCAGCAGAATACACATTTTTTTTAGTGCATATGGAACATTTTCCAGAATAGATCACATACTGGGTCACAAATCAGCCCTCAACAAGTACAAAAAGATCGAGATCATACCATGCAAATTTTCAGATCACAATGCTATGACATTTGAAGTCACCACAAGAAGAAATTTGGAAAGTTCTCAAATACATGAAATTAAAGAACATCCTACTAAAGAATGAATGGATTGGCATGCCTGGGTTACTTAAGTGTCTGACTCTTGATTTCAGCTCAGGTCATGATCTCACTGTTTATGAGTTTGAACTCCACGTCGGGCTCTGGGCTCACAATGTGGAGCCTACTTGGGATTCTCTCTCTCTGCTCCCCTCTCTCTGCCCCTCTTCTGCTCACACTCTCCTTCTCTCTCAAAATGAATAAATAAACCTTAAAAAAGAATGAATGGGTTAACCAGGAAATTAGAGAAAAAATAAACAAAATACACAGAAGCAAAAAAAAAAAAAAAAAAAAAAAAAAAAAAAAAAAAAAAAAAAGACAGTCCAAAACCTTTGGGATGCAGCAAAGACAATCCTAAGAGGGAAGTATATTGAAATTCAGGCCTATCCCAGGAAGCAAAAAAGGTCCCAGATACTCAACCTAACCTTATGCCTAAAGGAGCTAGAAAAGGAAAAACAAATAAAACCCAAAGCCAGCAGAAGGGAAATAATAAATATTAGAGTAGAAATGTATGGTATATAAGCAACAACAACAGTTGAACAGTTCAATGAAACTAAGAGCTAAGAAATTGATAGCCCCTGAGCCACACTTATCAAAAATAAAAGAGACAGGACCCAAATAGATATGATCACAAATGAAAGAGGGGAGGTCACAACCAATGCCACAGAAATACAAATAAATATAAGAGAATACTATGAAAAATTATATGCCAACAAACTGGGAAATCAAGAAGAAATGGACAAATTCCTACAACTCACAAACTACCAAAACTGAGACAGGAAGAAATAGAAAATGTGAACAGGCCCGTAACCAGCAAAGAAATTGAATCAGTAATAAAAAAAAATCTCCCAAAAAACAAAAGTCCTGAGCCAGATGGCTTTCCAGAGGAATTCTGCCTTACATTTAAAGAAGAGCTAATACCTATTCTTCCCAAAGCATTCCCCAAAATATTATAAATACAAGGAAAACATCCAAACTCATTGTTTGGATCACCTTGATTCCAAAACCAGACAAAGACCCCACTAAAAAAGGAAAATTACAGACCGATATCCCTGATGGACATGGATGCAAAAATTCTCAACAAGATACTAGCAAGTCAAATTCAATAGCACATTAAAAGAATTATTCTCTATGATCAGATAGGATTTTTTCCTGTGCTGCAGGGTTGGTTCAATATTCACAAATCAATCAATGTGATATACCACATAAATAAAAGAAAGGATAAGAATCATATGATCTTCTCAACTGATGCAGGAAAAACATTTGACAAAATACAGCATCCATTCTTGATAAAAAAAAAAAAACTCAAAAAAGTAGGGAAAGATGAAACATACCTCAATATCATAAAGGTCATATATGAAAGACCCACAGCTAATATCAGCCTCAATGGGGAAAAACTGAGAACATTTCCCCTATTGTCAGGAATAAGACAAGGATGTCCACTCTCACTATTATTATTTTACATGATACTGGAAGCCTTAGCCTCAGCAATCAAACAACAAAAAGAAATAAAATGCATCCAAATTGGCAAGGAAGAAGTCAAACTTTCACTATTTGCAGACAACTTGATGCTGTATGTAGAAAACCCAAAAGACTCCACCAAAAAATTGCTACAACTAATACACGAACTCAGCAAAGTCACAGGATATAAAATCAGCAGGAAGAAATTTGCTGCATTTATATAATACCAATAATGAAGCAGAAGAAAAAGAAATCAAGGAAAGATTCCCATGTTCAACTGCACCAAAAACAAGATACCTACAAATAAGCATAACTAATGAGGTAAAATATCTTTACTCTGAAAACTATATGATATTTATGAAAGAAATTGAAAACTATACAAATAAATGGAAAAGCATTCCATACTCATGGATTGGAAGAGCAAACATTGTTAAAATATCTATAGGACCCAACACAATCTATACATTTAATACAATCCTTAGCAAAATATCACCAGCATTTTTCACAGAGCTAGAATAAACAATCCTAAAATTTGTATACAACCACAGAAGACCCCAAATAGACAAAGCAATTCTGAGAAAGATAAACAAAACTGGAGGCATTACGATTCTAGACTTCAAGCTATATTACAAAGTTGTAGTCATCAAGACAATATGGTACTGGCACAAAAATTGACACATAGATCAATGGAACTAAATAGAAAACCCAGAAATGGACCCACAACTATATGGTCAACTAATCTTTGACAAAGCAGGAAAGAATATCCAATGGGAAAAAAAGACAATCTCTTCAATAAATGGTGTTAGTTAAACTGGAAAACTACATGCAGAAGAATGAGACTGGACCACTTTCTTACACCATACACAAAAATAAAGTCAAAATTGATGAAAGACCTAAATTTGAGACAGGAACCATTAAAATCCTAGAGAACACAGGTGAAAACCTCCTTTACCTTGGCTGGAGCAACTACTTACTAGACACCTTGCCAAAGGCAAGGGAAACAAAACCAAACATGAACTATTGGGACATGATCAAGATAAAAAGGTTGTGCACAGTGAAGGAAAAAATCAACAAAACTAAAAGGCAGCCTATAGAATGTGAAAAGATATTTGCAAATGACATATCAGACAAAGAGCTAGTATCTGAAATCTATAAAGAACTTATCAAACTCAACACCCAAAATACAAATAACCCAGTGAATAAATGGGCAGAAGACATGAATAGACACTTTTCCAAAGAAGACATCCAGATGGATAACAGACACATGAAAAGATGCTCAGCATCACTCATCATTAGGGAAATACAAATCAAAACCACAATGAGATACCACCTCACACCTTCTGTCAGAATGGCTTAAATTAACAACACAAGAAACCAAAGGTGTTGGCAAGGTGGAGAGAAAGGGAAACCCTCTTGCACTGTTTGTGGAAGTGCAAACTGGTGCAGCCACTCTGGAGAAAAGTATGGAGGTTCCTCAAATACCTAAAAATAGAACTACTGTATTATCAACAATTGCACTATTATTTACCCAAAAGTTACAAAAATACAGATTCAAAAGGGTACATATACCCAAATGTTTATAGCAGCATTATCAGCAATAGCCAAATTATGGAAAGAACCCAAATGCCCATCGACTGACGGATGGATAAGGAAGATGTGGTGTGTATATACAATGGAATATTACTCAGCCATCAAAAAGAATGAAATCTTGCCATTTGCAATGATGTAGACAGAACTAGAATGTATTATGCTAAGTGAAATAAGTCAGTCAGAGAAAGACAAATTTCACTCATATATGGAATTTAAGAAACAAAGCAGATGAAGCCATGGGAAGGGGAGGAAAAAAGAGAATAGAGGGAAACAAACCAAAGGAGACTCTTAATGATAGAGAACAAACTAAGAATTAGAGTAAGGTGGGTGGGAGATGTGCTAGATGGGTGATGGGTTAAAAAGGGCACTTGTGATGAGCACTGGGTGTTGTATGTAAGTGATAAATCACTGAATTCTACTCCTAAAACCAATGTTGCATTGTATGTTAACTAAAATTTAAATTAAAAAAAAATTATATGGTAACAAATTTGAGAACCTAGAAGAAATGGACAAATTTCAAGAAACACACAATCTTCCAAACTGAATCAGGAAGAAATAGAAAATCTGAACAGACTGATTACTAGTAATTAAATTGAATTTTTAATTAACAAAACTCCCAAAGCCCAGGACCAAATGGCTTCACAAGCAAATTGTACCAAGTGTTTAAAGAAAAGTTAATATCTACTCTTCCTAAAAACATTTGAAAAAGAAATAATGTTTTCACAATCAATCTGTGAGGTCTACATTATCCTGACAGCAAAGCCAGACACTACAAAGAAAAAAAATTACAGACCAATATTCCTGTTGGACATAGATACAAAAACAAAACAAAACAAAAAACTTCAAGATAATATTAGCAAATGGAATTCAAACATACTAGAAGGTTAATTAACCATGATTAAGTTGGATTTATTCCAGGGATACAAGGATGAATATATAGATATTCAAATTAATCATTGTGATACACCATGTTAACAAAATAGAGGATTAAAAATACATATGATCTTTATAATATATATAGAAAAAGAATTTGACAAAATTAAATATCCATTCATAATAAAGTCTTTCAACAAAGTGGGTATAAAAGAAACATACCTGAACATAAAAAAAGCCATATATGACAAACCTACAGCTACCATCATAATGTTGAAAAGCTAAAATTTTTCTTTAAAATCAAGAACATGACAAAGATGTCCACTCTCAGAACTTTTATTCAACATAGTACTGGAATTCCTACTCATAGCAATCAGACAAGAAAAAGAAGTGGCAGACATCCAAATTGACAAAGCAGAAATAAAACTTTTACTAATTTGCAAATGACATGATACTATATATAGAAATCCATAAAAACCAAAAATAATGTATTAGAACTAATAAATGAAATCAGTAAAATTGCAGGATACAAAATCAGTATACAGAAATCTGTTTCATGTCTACACACTACCAATGAAATAGCAGAAAGAGAAATAAATAAAAATAAGAATCCCATCTACAAGTGCATCAAAAAGAATAAAATATCTAAGAATATATTTAACTAAATATGTAAAATACCTATACTTGAAAAACTATAGAATACTGATGAAATAAATTAAATACAACACAAATATTGGAAAGATATACAATGCCTATGGATTGGAATAATTATATTATTAAAATGTCCATACTACTCAAAAAATCTATAGATTAAATGCAATCCCTATCAAAACTCCGATAGAATTTTTCAAAGAATCAGGACAAAAAAATCCTAAAAGTTGTATGGAACCACAAAAGACCTTGAGCAGCAACATCTACTGAAATGAATTTGAGAAAGAGGTCAAATCAATCTTGAGAAAGAAGAACAAAGATGGAGGTATCACAACACCAAATATCAAACTATACTCAAAGCTGTAGTAATCAAAACAGCATGTTACTGGCTCAAAAGGAGACATATAGATCAATGGAACAAAATTGAAAATCCATAAATAAAACACAATTAATCTATTACAAAAAAAGCAAGAATATACAATGGTAAAAAGATAGTTTCTTCAACAAATGGTGCTGGGAAAACTGGACAGGTATGTGCAAAAGAATAAAAGTGGACACTTTCTAACACCATAGACAAAAGTAAATTTAAAATGGATTAATTACCTAAATATGAAACTTGAAAGCATAAAACTCCCAGAAGGAAAAATAGGCAAT
The DNA here is from genome assembly GCF_023721935.1 of Panthera uncia. NCBI lineage: Eukaryota > Metazoa > Chordata > Mammalia > Carnivora > Felidae > Panthera > Panthera uncia. The sequence goes on along the minus strand of NC_064817.1, from coordinate 58,538,066 downwards.
AATTTCTTTGATATCAGCCTTAGCAACATTTTCTATATGTCTCCTAAGACAAGAGAAACAAAAGCAAAAGCAAACTGTTGGGACTACATCAAAATAAAAAGCACAGGAAAGGAAACCAGACAAAATGAAAAGGCAATCTACTGAATAGAAGAAGACTTTTACAAATGACACATCTAATAAAGGGATAATATCCAAAGTATGTAAACAACTTCTACAACTCAACACCAAAAATTAAATAATCTGATTAAAAATGGACAGAAGGGGCGCCTGGGTGGCTCAGTCGGTTGAGTGTCCGACTTCGGCTCAGGTCATGATCTCACGGTCTGTGAGTTCGAGCCCCACGTCGGGCTCTGTGCTGACAGCTCAGAGCCTGGAGGCTGCTTCAGATTCTGTGTCTCCCTCTCTCTCTTCCCCTCCCCTGCTCATGCTCCGTCTCTCTCTGTCTCAAAAATAAATAAAAACATTAAAAAAAATTTTAAAAAAAATGGACAGAAGACACAAATAGACATTTCTCCAAAGAAGTTAAACAGCCAAAAGGCACATGAAAAAAATGTCAACATCACCAATAATCAGGGAAACTGAAATCAGAACTACAGTAAGAGACACCTTACATTTGTTAAAATGGCTAGAATGAAAAAGACAAGAAGCAACAAGATGTTGGCGAGGATGTAGAGCAAAAGAAACCCTTATGCAGTTGGTAGGAATGTAAACTGTTTTCATTACTGTAGAAAACAGCATGGATGTTCCTTAAAAATGAAAAACACTGTATGATCCAGAAATTCCACTATTGGGTATTCACCCAAAGAAAATTAAAACACTAATTCAAGAAAATATACTCGTCCCTATGTTTATTGCAGCATTATGTATAATATCCAACATGTAGAAGTAACTCAAGTGCCCATTGATGGATAAATGGACAAAATTGTGATATATATAATATTAAATAGCCATAAAATAATGAGTTCTTGCTATTTATAACAATATGAGTGGACATAGAGGATATTATGTGAAGTGAAATAAGTGAGACTGAGAAAGACAAATTCCATATGATTTTACTTGTATGTGTAATCTCAAAAACAAAGAAAACTCTTAAATACAGAAAACAAACCAGTCATTTCCAGAGGGGAGGTGAGTGAAAAGATGGATGAAAGAGATAAAGGAGATTTAAAAGTACAGTCATACAGTTAGGAAATAAATAAGTCACAGAGATGAAAGGTACAGCATAGAAAATATAGTCAATAATATTTTAGTATAATTGTGTGGTGTGAGACAAAGACTACATTTATCATAGTGAGCATTCAGTAATTTATAGAATTGTTGAATCAATTCTTGAAACTAATATACCATTGTATATTAATTGTACTTCAATAAAAATGATGTATGCACCCCTATGTATATTGCAGCTTTATTTACAATAGCCTAGATAGATATACAGTAGCTTAGATATAGCTACTGTATAAGTAGTTTATTGATACATGAATGTTTATTGATACATGAATGGTTAAACAAGAGTGGAACATTACTCAGCCATAAAAAATGTCATTATTTATGACAATATGGAAAGACCTAGGAGGTATTTTGCTGAGTGCAATAAGCCATACAGAGAAAGACAAATACCATATGACATCATTGATATGTGGAATCTAAAGAACTAAACATGCAAACAAACAAAAACAACAATAAGAAGAACATACTCAAAAATATAGAGAATGAACTACTGGTTGCAAGAGGGTATTGGTGTGAGGTAAATACAAAATAGGTAAATGTAACTAAGAGGTATCAATTTCCAGTTTTAAAATAAGTAAGTCATAAGGATGAAAAGTAAGTATAGGGATTACAGTCAATAATATTTATAAAATAATGTCTGATGACAGATGGTACATATCAGGGTGTGCATTTAATAATGTATATTATTGTCAAATCATTATGTTGTACATCTGAAACTAATATAATATGCTTCAATTATATTTCAATTAAAAAGAAAAATAAAAGAAAATTGAAATCATATCAAGCATCTTTTCTAAACACAATGCTATGAAACTAAAAATCAATTATAAGAATAAAAGCATAGGAACAACACAAGCATAAATTTCAATTTTTTAAGTACATCCAACTTTTTTTTTAATTTAAATTTTAGTTAGTTAACATACAGGGAAATATTGGTTTCAGGATCTGGAAGAAAGGGTAATGGAAAGCACACAAGCTAAACAGCAAAAAGAAAAAAATAAAGCATCAATTAAAAGATCTCTTAGACAACATCAACCAAACATCTGCAAATCCCAAGAGAATAAGAGAGAAAGAAAGGTGTATAAAAGTTATCTGAAGAAATAATAACTGAAAGCTTCCCTTATCTAGGGAGAAAAATAGATATCCGAGTCCAAGAATCACAGAGAGTTCCAAACAAGATAAACCCAAGGAGGTAAAAAGCATAGCACATAATAATTAAAATGTCAAAAATTAAAGATAGAGAATCTTAAAAGAAGAAATCTAAAAAAGATACCTCAAAGGGAAACTTGATAAGGCTGTCAGCTGATTTTTCAGCAGAAACTTTGCAAACCAGAAATGATTTCCATAATATATTCAAAGTGCTGAAAGGAAAAAACCTAAAATCAAGAATACTCTACCCAAAAAGGTTATAATTCAGATTGAAGGAGAGATAACAAATTTCCAAGACAAACAAAAGATAAAGAAGTTTATCACTACTGAACCAGATTTATAAGAATTGTTAAAGAGACTTCTTTAAATGGAAAAGAAATGACCACAATTAGATGTAAGAGAAATATGAATGAAAAGATGTAAAATATGACAACATATACTTAAAATGTGGAGAAGGGAGTATAAAAGGAAGAGGAGGGGAAAAAGAAAAAGGAAGTTTTTTTTCCTTGTTCTTTTTATTTTCCTTTAGAATGTGTATTAACTTAAATGGCCATCAAATTAATAGAGACTGCTCTTTATTTAGGATGGTATATAGGAACGTCATAATAACCACAAACCCTAAATCTATGATAGATACACACACAAAAAAGAGAAAGAAAGCCAAACAAAACACTGCAGATACTCATCAAACCAAAGAAGCAAGAGAAGAATAAAGGAACTAAGAACAAGGAAAACAACCAGAAAACAAATTTTAAGGATGACAATAAGCACATAACTATGAATAATTACTTTAAATGTAAATGTTCTCAATGTTCCAATCAAAAGACACAGAGTGGTGGAATGGATGAAAGAGCAAGACCCATCTATATACTGACTACAAGAGACTTGCCTAAGAAAGACCTAAAGACACATACAGACTGAAAGTGAAGGGATGGAAAAATATTAACCATGCAATTGAAGTGAAAAAAAAAAAGCCAGGATATCAGTACTTACATCAGAAAAAATGGACTTTAAAACAAAGCCTAACAAGAGACAAAAAAGAGCATTACATTAAAGTATCACTCCAATAAGAGGGTATAACATTTGTAAATATCTATGCATCCAACACTGGAACACCTAAATATATAAAACAAATGTTAATGGAAATTAAGAAAGAAATTAATGGTAATAAAATAATAGTATGAGATTTCAACACTGAACTTACATCAATGGATAAACCATCCAGACATAAAATCAATAAGGAAATAATGTCTTTGAATGACATATTGAACCAGATGGACATAACAGATATATACAGAACACTCCATCCAAAGAGAACAGAATACAAATTCTTTTCAAGTGCACATGGAACACTCTCCAGAATAGATCCCATGTTAGGCTGTGATACAAGCCTCAATAAATTTAAGAAGATTGAAATCATACCATGGATCCTTGCCAACCACAATGGTACAAAACTAGAATAAAATCACAAGGAAAAAAAAGCAAAACAAAAAACCTGAAAACCCACAAACACCTGGAAACCAAACAACATGACCCTAAACAACAAATGGGTCAATGCATCAGTTAAATAAGGAATAAAAAATACATGGAGATAAATTAAAAATGAAACACAATGGTCCAAAATCTCTGGGACACAGCAAAAGCAGTTCTAAGAGGGAAGTATGTAGCAATACAGGCCTATCATTAAAAAAAGGAAAACCTTGGGGCGCCTGGGTGGCGCAGTCGGTTAAGCGTCCGACTTCAGCCAGGTCACGATCTCGCGGTCCGTGAGTTCGAGCCCCGCGTCAGGCTCTGGGCTGATGGCTCGGAGCCTGGAGCCTGTTTCCGATTCTGTGTCTCCCTCTCTCTCTGCCCCTCCCCCGTTCATGCTCTGTCTCTCTCTGTCCCAAAAATAAATAAAAAAAAAATGTTGAAAAAAAAAATTTAAAAAAAAATAAAAAAAGGAAAACCTCAAACAAACAATCTAACTTTACAAGAAAAAAAGAACAAACAAAGCTGAAGGTGAGAAGAAGACAGAAAATAAGAATGATCACAGCAGAAATAAATGATGTTGAGAGAAAAAAAAAAAGAAAAGGTCAAATAAACCATAAGGTGGTTCTTTGAAAAGAAAAAAAAAAATAGATAAACACTTATAGAAACATATAGGGGGGAAAAAGACCCAAATACATAAAATAAAAAAATGAGGTAGGAGAAGTAACAAGTGACACCACAGAAATACAAAGGAATATAATACTATGAGCAATTATATGCCAATAAACAGGATAACATAGGGAAAGTGGATAAATTCCTAGAAACATACAACCTTGCAAAACTGCACCAGGAAGAAATAGACAATATGAACAGATCTATCACAAATAATGAAATTAAATTGGTAATCAAAAACCTACCCAAAAATAAAAGTCCAGAACCAGATGGATTCATCTGTGAATTCCACCTGACATTTAAAGAGGAAATAATTCCTATATTCATCAAACTATTCCAAAAATTGGAAAGGAAGAAATGCTTCCAAATACATTCTACACATTCAATATCACCATCATAGCAAAAACAAAGACACCACAAAAGAAGAAAACTATAGGTCAATAACCTTGATGAGCATATATGCAATAATCCTCAACAAAATATTAGCAAATCACATACAACAATACATTAAAAAGATCATTAACCATTATCAAGTGAGGTTTTTTCCCAGGATGCAAGGATGATTCAATATTTGAAAAATCAATCAACGTGATACACCACATCAACAAAACAAAGAATAGAAATCATATAATCTTTTCAACAGATGAAGAAAAAGCATTTGACAAAGTGCAATGTACATTCAAGATAAAAAGTCCTCAACAAGGTAGGTTTATAGGGAATATACCTCAACATAATAAAGGCCATATATGAAAAATCTACAGCAAACATCATACTCAATAGGGAAAAACTGAGAGCTTTTTCTCTAATGTTAGGGAAAGGACAAGGATGTCCACTCTCACCACTTTTATTCGACATAGTACTAGAAGTCCCAGCCACAGCAATCAGACAAGAAACAGGAATAAAAGGCATCCACATTGATGAGGAAGACGAGACACTTTTGTTATTTGCACATAACATGATTCTCTATATAGAAACCCTAAAAACCCCATCAAAAAACTGCTAGAAGAGGGGCGCCTGGGTGGCTCAGTCGGTTGAGCGTCCGACTTCGGCTCAGGTCATGATCTCATGGTCTGTGAGTTCAAGCCCCGCGTCAGGCTCTGTGCTGACAGCTCAGAGCCTGGAGCCTGCTTCAGATTCTGTGTCTCCCTCTCTCTCTTCCCCTCCCCTGCTCATGCTCTGTCTCTCTCTGTCTCAAAAATAAAAATAAAAACATTTAAAAAAAATTAAAAAAACAAAAAACTGCTAGAAGTAACAAATGAATTCAGTAAGGTAACAAGATACAAAATTGATTCACAGAAATCTATTGAACTTCTATACACTAATAATGAAGTAACAGAAAGAGAAATTAAGAAAGTAGTTACATTTACAATTATACCAAAAATAACAAAATGCCTAGAAATGCCTAGTAGTCAAATTACTGAAACACCTCTATTCTGAAAACTAAAACATTCAGAAGGAAATTTAAGGTGACAAAAACAAATGGAAAGATATTCCATGCTCATGGATTACAATAACAAATATTGTTAAAATGTCCATACTATCCAAATCAATCTACAGATTTAATACAATCCCTATCAATGTAGCAACAGCATTCTTCACAAAACTAGAACAAATTAGGGGCACCTGGGTGGCTCAGTCGGTTGAGCATCCGAACTTGGCTCAGGTCATTATCTCGCGGTCCATAAATTCGAGCCCCGCGTTGGGCTCTATGTGGACAGCTCAGAGCCTGGAGCCTGCTTCAGATTCTGTGTCTCCCTCTCTCTCTGCCCCCACTCATGCTATGTGCATCACTAATTAATAAATATTTTTAAAAAACTAGAACAATTTATCCTGAAATTTGTGTGGAACCACAAAAGACCAAGAATAGCCAAACAACTTTGAAAAAGAAAAACAAATCTGGAGGTATCACAGTTCCAAATTTCAAGTTATCCAACAAATATGGTAACTAAAACAGTATGGTACTTGCACAAAAAGCAGACACATAGATCAATAGAAAAGGATAGAAAGCCCTGAAACAAACCCACAATTGTATGGTCAATGAATCTTCAACTAATTAAGCAAGAATATATGCAATGGGGGGGAAAGTTTGTTTAATAAATGGTATTGGAAAACTGGAAAGCTACATGAAAAAGAAAGAAACTAGACAACTTTCTTCTACCATACACAAAAAAGAAATCCAAAATAGATTAAAGTCCTAAATATGAGACCTGAAACCATAAAAATCCTAGAAGAGAGGACAGGCAGTAATTTCTCTGACATTGGCTCTAGCAACATTTTTCTAGATAAAGGGAAATAAAGCGAAAATAAACTATTGGGACTAAATCAAAATAAAAAGCTTCTGCACAGCAAAGGAAGTAACAAAATAAAAAACAACCTACAGAATGGGAGAAGATATTTGCAGATGAATATATCTGATAAAGGGTTAGTATCCAAAATATATAAAGAAGGGATACAGGTGTGCTGTTTTAAAGGGACACATGCACCCCAATGTTTATAGCCGCACTATCAAAAATAGCCAAAGTATGGAAAGAGCCCAAATGTCCATTGATGGATGAATGGATAAAGAAGATGTGGTATATATATACAATGGAATATTACTCGGCAATCAAAAAGAATGAAATCTTGCCATTTGCAACTATGTGGATGGAACTGGAGGGCATTATGCTAAGCGAAATTAGTCAGTAAGAGAAAGACAAATATCATGTGACTTCACTCATGTGAGGACTTTAAGACACAGAACAGATGAACACAAGGGAAGGGAAACAAAAATAATATAAAAACAGGGAGTGGGACAAAACAGAAGAGACTCTTAAATATGGAGAGCAAACAGAGGTTCCTGGAGGGGTTGTAGGAGGGGGGATGGGCTAAATGGGTAAGGGGCATTAAGGAATCTACTTTTGAAATCATTGTTGCATTATATGCTAACTAATTTGGATGTAAATTAAAAAATAAAATTAAAATAAAAAAAGAAAGAAAGAACTTATGTAATCCACTTAATAAACAGGTAGAAGACATAAATAGACGTTTTTCCAAAGAAGACATATGAAAAGATCCGCATCAGCACTTATCATCAGGGAAATGCAAATCAAAACTACAATGAGATATCACCTCATACCTGTCAGAACGGCTAAAATTAACAACACAGGAAACAACAGATGTTGGCGAGTACGTGGATGAAGGGGAACTCTCTTATACTGTTGGTGGGAATGCAAACTGGTGTAGTCACTGTGGAAAACAGTATGGTAGTTCCTCACAAAGTTAAAAGTAGAAATACCTCATGATCTAGCAGTTGTACTGTTGTTTATTTATCCAAAGAATACAGGAACACTAATTTAAAGGGATGCATGCACCTGTATATTTATAGTAGCATTATTTACAGTATATAGTAATATTGGCATAGTAATATAGTAATAACGGAATATTATTCAGCCATAAAAACAATGAAATCTTGCCATTTTCAAGCATGTGGATGGAACTAGAGAGTATTATGCTAAGTGAAATAAGTCAGAGGAGACAAATACAGTATGATTTCATTCATATGTGGAATTTGAGAAGCAAAACAAATGAGCAAAGGGAAAAAACAAGACAGAGTGGGAGACAAATGAAGAAACAGACAATTATAGACAACATGTTGATGATTACCAGAGTGGGAGGTGGAGGAATGGGTTAAATTGGCGATGGGGTTCAAGGAGTGCACTTGTTGTGATGAGCACCAGATGATATATGAAATTGTGGAATCACTATACTGTACACCTGATACTAATATAACACTGTATGTTAACTAACTGGAATTAAAATAAAAATTTAGAAATACAAGAAACAAGTGAAAGCAAGGATGTGGAGAAAAAGAACCCTTGTGCACTGTTGGTGAGAATGCAAACTGGTGCATCCACTGTGGAAAACAATATGGAGGTTCCTCAAAACATTAAAAATAGAACTACCTTACGATCCAGTAATTGCACTACTGGGTATTTACCCCACAAATACAAAACACTAATTCAAAAGGCTATATGCACTCATGTGTTTATTGCAGCATTATGTACAGTAGCCAAATTATTCCAAGTGTCCATAGATAGATGAATGGATAAAGAAGATATGGCATATATACATACATATGTAATGGAATATCATTCAGCCATAAAAAGAATGACATCTTGCTATTTGCAACAACATAGATGGAGCTAGAGAGCATAATGCTAAGTGAAATAAGCCAGAGAAAGACAAATACCATATGATTTCACTCATATGTGGAATTTAGGATATTCATAGTTTTAAATTGCAAAAGGAGGTTAGAAAATGCTGATAGAAGTTCAGAATGATGAGTATGATCCTATCTTTTTAATTCACACTTAGAGTGGAAAATACACCATATGTCACATTCACAGTCACAACACCTTAATTTTTCACTTAGCAAGAACTAAAACTACTTCAGAGACCAGTAGAATATAAATGCCTGGGACCAGGAGTGTAGCTAAATGTGGCTTGGAAGCATAATTCATGGATGGAAATGCTGGGGGATAAAAATGAAGATGGAAAGCCAGGTAGGGACCAATTTGTGAAGGACTTGAAATCTGTGGAATCAGATTAGGATGTTATTTAGAGGTAAAATGTTTCCATTCAATGTTGGGTTTTTGTTATTAGATGGAGTGTTAGTAGAAGCTTCAACTCATGACAAACTGTGAGCTGGGTTTCAGGAAAATACATATCTCTTTTCTTTTATGACTGAAGAATAAAATTCTAGCCAGGCAACACCTGCTGAGACAAAGAACATGGGGTTTTCCTAGGGAAATGGAAAGACCAAACTGAGGGATCCCATCAGATCTGATCTCAATTATACCTTTTTGGTAGCTCAAAGATGGTGCTGCTTTCCACATGATTCTCCTAAGATTCAGCACACAAACCACACACTTCTACCTTGCAGAACATGCATATTCAGTTGTATAAACATTGTTCTCTTTATCCCAGTTTGGCCAAATCCATGGTCCTGAACTGCCTGCTTTGCTACTGATAGAGAACATCTGAGATGTAGAAAATTTCAGAGGTAATTGTCTGGCTTCCACATGTGAAGGTAGTGCTTTCTGAAGAAATCCCTGGGCACAGCATAACTAAATGTTACAGTATTTATTACCACCAAGAATTTAAGGAAGGCTGCAAATGGCAACCCTATGTAATATTTTTTCCTTTCCCACTATTTTACCGAGTAGCTTGATGGTTGAGAGCTAGGATTTAGCACAATTATTTTGGTAGCATTTCCTGAAGATAAAGCAGGTGACCCCTCTTCCTGGTCAAAGTGCTTGGATTATGCTTCCCCAAACACATGACCGACCTGTAAATAACCAGGCCCTTTTCTGGTGTTTCCATTCTCACCTTGTGGGACTCCAACCAGTTCTGTTATACTGCTTAGTGAAAAAACAGGAAATCCAATCATTCCTGGCTCACCACCTTCATCCTCATTTCCCAGTCATACTAGTATACTTTGGCTGTAGCCACTTTGGGTAACCAGCTGCAGTGCAAACTTATTTTGTATTTTCACACCTCTGGGTCTTTTCTGAGGCTGATCCTTCAGCCTAGAATTCCCTTATATATCCTTTACATCCTGTCCATCACTTAGAGCTCAATTTCTCTGTGAAGCATGTGCCCCCATTCCTTTTTTTTTTTTAATTTTTTTAACATTGTTTTATTTTTTTGAGACAGAGACAGAGCATGAACAGGGGAGGGTCAGAGAGAGAGGGAGACACAAAATCCGAAACAGGCTCCAGGCTCCGAGCTGTCGGCACAGAGCCTGTCGCGGGGCTCGAACTCACAGACCGTGAGATCATGACCCAAGCCGAAGTTGGGCGCTCAACCGACTGAGCCACCCAGGCGCCCCACATGTGCCCCCATTCCAAGACGTCTCAAACTAAGCTGTAATCCATGCTTGCTCCTTCTGTATTTATACCATATGTTAATTGACCCTACATTAGGGCAACTATTTCCATCTAACTTATATGAGTCATTTTTAATGAATAGGGTTAAAAAAATTCTTTGAATGGCAGATGGTGTCAGAGAACGTACTTATGCTTGAGATTCTGACAGACTTGTGTTCAAATACTCCTCTCTTCCATTTGTTGCTCCCTGATTTTGAACAGGTAAATTCACTTCTGTGACCCAGTTTCCTCATCTGTAAAATGAGGACCATTAAGAGTATCTACCTCATAGCTAACATTAAGTGTTTTAATGTGGGGCAAGTGAAAGTACCAGAAATTGCCTTGTACATAGTACATGCTCCATAAAGTTTAGCTTTCATTATTATCACCATTGTTTGAACCTACCCCAGAATGTAAGCTCCATACAGAAAGAGGTAATCATTATGTTTGTCCTCTGCTGTATCCCTAGTACCCAGCACTGTGCCTGACATGTGGTATGTACTCAAGAAACGTCTGCTGAGTGCGTGGATAAATTAATGAAACCATAAAATAATTCTCATTGTTAGCATCCTCCTCTTCGTCTTTGAATCTTCTGTTAACGTGGCGCTTTTTACCTCACAGAAAAACTGATGTCATTGAACATCTCTCATTCCTTGTTAATTCTGCTTTACCTCCGTTTGTTGCCCCTTTCTTGAATTCTCGGCTCTAAAATGTTTGAATCCAGCAGCAACCACTTCAACCAGCCTAGTCTTCCTGGCAGCCCTAGTGGGCAGGAGTGGGGGACTGGAAGCGGGGCGTGGCCACCATGCCGCAGAACCAGACTGCGCCTGCGTAGGCTGCGGCAAAGCTAGGCACTGAGAAGCTAGCGGTTATTTGCTCACTGGTTGTGTAGAAAGATCGCTTCTCTCTCCAGCTCTCCCTCCTGATCCCGGGTCTCTGGCTTAGGATTTGTGCTGAGGCACCGACTCCTACCATCCTCTCTCTGACAGATTGCTGATTTCCCCGTTCCTGCTGCTGACTCCTGGAACCATGTCTCTGGTAAGCCAGAACGCGCGCCGCGGCAGCGCAGAGACCACTGCAGATTACGGCGACCGTCAGGGTGAGATGCAGGCTAGTGACGCCTCTGGGTCTCCGACCTCCATGCTTGTTCCCCAGGCCCTCCAAGGCCCTCATGCGCTAATCAACCCTCAGGGTGCCAGCGCTTCCCAGACTGCGCAGGACCCGAATGACCTCGAGGTCCTAATTGAAGAGCAGTCCCAACGTTTGGGGGCGCTCAGGGTCCACGACCCTCTAGAAGACAGGTCAATTGCTTTGGTGAATTTCATGCGAATGAAAAGCCAAACCGAGGGTTCTATCCAGCAAGCAGAGATGCTAGAGTTCCTCAGAGAATACTCAGATCAGTTCCCTGAGATCCTTAGACGAGCCTCAGCCCACCTGGATCAGGTCTTTGGGTTGAACCTTAGGGTTCTTGATCCCCAGGCTGACATTTACAGCCTAATCAGCAAACGGGGTTTCCAGACCACTGATCACATAACAGAATCCTTGGATGTGCCAAAGGCAGGTCTCCTGGCCTTGGTCCTAGGCCACATCCTTCTGAATGGCAACCGGGCAAGAGAAGCATCCATTTGGGACCTGCTGTTAAAGGTTGATTTGCTGGGTGATCCCCAGAGGATCAACAACCTCTTTGGGAACACAAGGAACCTGCTCATTACTGACTTTGTGCGCATGCGGTTCTTGGAGTACTGGCCAGTTTATGGCACTAATCCCCTCGAATTTGAGTTCTTGTGGGGCTCTAGAGCCCACATGGAAATCACAAAGATGGAAGCCCTGAAGTTTGTGGCAGAGGCCCATGATGAAGAACCCTGGAGCTGGCCAGAAGAATATAACAAGGCCCTGGAAGCTGACAAAGCCAAAGAAAGAAGACAGGCTGCTGGCTTGGAATTCTGGTCAGAGGACACTATGAACGATAAGGCCAATGATTTGGTCCAGTTGGCCATTAATGTCACTGAGGAGTTGCTGCCTATACATCAGGATGAGCTACTGGCTCACACTGGCAAAGAATTTGAGGAAGTGTTCCCAAATATCCTCAGTCGAGCTACTCTAATCCTTGATCTATTCTATGGATTCTCTCTGATTGAGGTTGATACGAGTGAGCACATCTACCTCCTTGTCCAGCAACCAGAATCAGAAGAAGAGCAAATGATGTTAGACAGCCTGGGGAGACCCACTCAAGAGTATGTGATGCCAATTTTGGGTTTGATCTTCCTGATGGGCAACCGCGTCAAAGAGGCCAACATTTGGAACATGCTTCGTAGATTCGGTGTGGATGTAGGGAGAAAGCATGCCATCACCTGCAAGCTTATGAGACAGCGCTACTTGGAATGCAGGCCACTGTCCTACTCTAATCCAGTTGAGTATGAGCTTCTATGGGGTCCTCGAGCTCACCTTGAAACTACCAAAATGAAAGCCTTGGAGTATATGGCCAGGCTGTACAGAAAGCGACCACAGGACTGGCCAGAGCAATATAGGGAGGCTGTTGAAGATGAGGAGGCCAGAGTCAGATCTGAGGCAACTGCCATGTTCTTCTTTGGCCCCATGTGAAATCTTGGAAAATGTATCATGTTAGTTGGGTGTCATCAGTTATAGATGCCCTGGGGAAATGGGCACTGGGGACCCAAATCACAAGTCAGTCAGGGCTGGGGTGGAACGTACACATTGTGTTTGCTATTTGTGTTCTATTTCTAATAGTATTCCCTCCCTTACAATATACCCTTGAATTAGGTTCATGATCAATGTTTATAAATGAAATTGCTCATTTGCTATCCCTGTCTTGTTTTAATATAAAACTCAGATATCTGTGTAAATTGTATTGGTAATGTTTACATCTTTCTATGATGTGGAAGAGAACATAAAAATGTTCTTTAATTGTTTAAAATAATTAGTAAAATGTTGTGGTGCAAAAGTTAAGTAACAATAGTAACAACACACACACAACAAAATCAAACACAATATCACTGATCTATGGATGCCTTCTTTGTGTCTACTGTTGTTGTGTAAGAAAAAAATTGCTGGCATTTACCTGTATTTGCTTTGCTGTTCCAAATGTAGTGAAAAATAAAAGCATAATGAATTAGACACCATGCTTAAGGATTCTTTTATTCAACAAACATTTATTAAGCACCTGCCATGCTCAGAGCACATGCTTTGTGCTGGAAATATAAGGGTGAAGAAGACCCAGCTGAACCCAGGGCTTAAGGGGAAGGGGCCACTGAAGTAAACCAGAAAATGTTTTATTGCTGTGGTAATATAGTAGGGGTAAGCTCAGAGTGCTAGGAGAGACCACAGTAGTAACTTCCAGCTAAGCTGTAGGTGCTGGGAGGGGACAGTGGAGAAGGCAATGGGGCACAAGAAGGGCTAGGGAAGGGGCAGGGGTGTCCAGCAAATGATTAGTGGGGGAGTGGGTGAGGTGGTGGAAGGGGAGTATGAGGTGCTATGTAGGGCTGAGGGCAAATTCTCCTTTAGTGACTTCTTTTCTAAGACCTGAGATTGGAAAGGAGGAGGGAGGGATTGTTTATGAAGTCAGGGGCGGTATGTAAAAACACCTCTTGGGGGATTCAGAAAGACAGTGTTGAGTTCAAGGGGGAAGTGGGAGAGGGAAGCCTGGGGCAGAGGTAACAAAGACCCATATTCTCAGAGAGTGGGTCTTGGGAACCAATAATGATTCTCCTGAAGGCAACTGGTCTTGGATCTTGGGTCAGACCGAACAATCTACCTGAAGCTCTACCCAGCCATCTCTGCCACTGCAGTTTACTTCCGCATCCAAGCTGTTAAGGTGAGTACTTTGGCTCTCTTCATCCTGATCCTTCAAGCAGCCTCTAACCCTGCTCACAGCTGTCCCTAAGCTTTCCCCAGAGAGCCTGCAAAAAACAATTTCTGTAAGGGAGCCCTGGCTCAGTAGTGGATATTATATGGAAAGTCACCTATTACGCAGGGGTGGGGGAGTTGCCCGCCAGTGGTTTAGGTTTTATTTTTCCTCACCCCCTGACACCCATAAGTTTTCTGCCCTTTCATCCATTTAATCATTAAGGGCTACCCCAAACTGCCACCTCCTAACAAATGAGGGAAGACTTTCCTCACATTTAAGTCAGCCTCAGGAAGAGAATGACACAACTGTCTCGCCGGGGGAGGGACAAAAAGAAGGGAGATATACCGTTTTGGTTCCAAATCCCCCCGCCTGCAGAAGTCAGATTAGAGCTGCCAGATTGGGGAAGCCACTGCGCATGTGCACTCCGCGGTTGCCCGGGAGATACACCCCTACCTGGTCTCAGCGATCTTTCCTATCGTAACATTCCGCGAAAAACTGAACACTAAGGGCAGGATTTCTAGTAATGAGAAAATGAGTAACTAGAGAGCTAGAGCTAAAGGGGTTCTGGAAAATAGGCTGGGGGTGGAGTGGTGAGGCGGGAGAATATCTAACTCAAAATCTGGGATCTTGAAGTAGAGTCCTGCCTGTGTGCTGAGAGCTCTCATTCTTTAGCCTCCGTGGACCCTTAATATGTACATGCTTCTGGGGCGGGGAGAGGGGCAAGCAGATTATCGTTACAAGTTTTTTTGCTCTGATTTTTTGGGTTAGTGCATTTTCTGGATGTCGAGAACATAAGCTCTTCTGGGGATACGAGTAGAGAGAAACCTGTCAAGGGGAAGGTGTAGCATCTGGACCAGCAATAGTGTAAAGTTGCCAACTTTTTTAGTAATAAATTTGTGCCAGGCACTGTGCTGGGTCTTCACCTCCTTTAGCTCTAATCTTTCCACCAGTTCTCAAAGAAGCATTTTAATAGCCTCATTTGACACTGTAGGAAACTGAGGCTTAAATAATATGCCAAAGGTCACGCAACCAGTCAGGGAATGTTGGGATTAGAGTCTAAGGCTGCCTTTGGCTACAGTTCACACTCTTTCCGGTGCACTGCATCATACTCCCCCTCCAGTTTGTGTTATGTTTTCATTCAAATTTATTGATTCTCAAGAAATGTAAGAAAGGACTGCATGACAGGATGGGAGGGGCAAGACGATAGCCCTCTGGGGGAGGATGAAAGTGTGGCTGAAATTTCTCCCGGCTCTTCCTTGTTCCATCACCTAGGCTCCATGAGGGCTGTCTAGGTGTAGAAAGCATAGTTTTGTCCAATCTCCCTACTCTATCCTATGAGTCTTCCCCAATTTGCCCTATTCCTGCAAGCTTTCAGCCTAATCTGTTTTCACCCAGGGAAAGTCAAATGTCACCTTTTGTGGACCTATAGAAATTTTTGGCAACTTTTTTTGTAATCCTGAAAGAACAATGACCTGACAGAGCTCATGCCTTGCCCAGGGGAGCTCAGGATGCAAAAACAGAAGTGGGAAATAGCCCATGTCACAGATGCCAAATGCAGTTTCACAGAAGTAATAAAGGTGAGACTTGCATGGAGCACATGCCTATGGTGAGGGAAAGGATGTAGTCTCTCTGTGGCTACAGCCATTTCTTTGAAAGCCATGAGAGGACTGGGTACTCTCCTTTCTACACATGCCATATTAGAATTAGCACTCCCTAGGAGAAACACTAGTTGTGGAAGTGAGTGTCTGGTAAACAAGGCTTACAAAACATGCTGCATGAATTAATTCAATGTACAATCACCCTTAAGCTTTTAAACACTGAACCAAATATCCCTCTTCTCTGTGTGAATTAATTTGAAAAATAGTACAGCCTGAGTTCATTTGCAGACTCTTTGGGCCATCAATATCAAGTATTGAAACATTGGCCAAGTTAGGGCTTGCAGAATGGGTGTTGGTTAGATATGGGTTCATCATCCAACATATACATTGCCATTCAGATTCCCCTTTGATCCTTCCTGGAAAGAAAACATTGAGAATACATTTACTTTCAGTTGCTGAGGCCCAGGAGTGTCCTCTTTTGGAGAAGATGGGTGGTTAGGGAAGACTTTTCCTGCCTTCTCTCCAACAGTTTCTGTATACACACTCAAGCCATCACAAATGAGCGTTACAATTCAAGGAAAAGCTGAGCTGGACTGGCATATACGGACTTCGAGGCAATTCTATCAGCCCTAGAATTGCTGCCTGTAGACCCTCTGATACCAACAATCTAGACCAGGCTGTAAGTATCCTTTAGGGTCAGAAAAGAATCCCACAGTCTCCTCCTACCTTCCTAGTGGGGATCTCTAGACAGTGAGATTTTCTCACTCGACATAGTTTCTCTTCCCCCTCAATGAGTACTCAGCAATGTCTTAAGGAATTCTCTCCAGACAGAGTTTGAGGCTAGTTTTAAAGAAATTTGAAAAAGAATGATCAGAGTGGGCCCTGGCTCCCTCAGACATTTCTGTTCCAGGCCTCATGTAAATACTCTAAGCACATAATAAGGAGAGTACAGTATATCAGAATAATTATGAACTCTGGATCTGGTCAGTGTTGGCTCTCTCACTTCCTGGCTGTGTGACCTTGGACTTAACATCTCTATCTAGGCTACTTAAAGCGATTTTCAAGAAATTGATAGAAAGCCCAGGGTCACACACTTACTATTTGATGATGTCAGCACTATAACCCAGGCCAATTATATATTTGTCTAGTGATTTTTCAGTTCTACACACTGCTTTTAAGACTACTTGTCAACATCTTGGTAGCTGAGTTCAAATGAATATAGAGTTCTTAGAATTACTAGCATTGGTTTTTTTTAGCAATTATTTTAGGTGAATATTAGACCCAGGCTAATTATCAATTATGAAGTTTAGCTGCGTTAATAACATATCCTTTGCAAACACCCATCCACAAGACACTTTTTAAGGGGCTCCTGTGTGGTCTCTTCAAGCAGGCCTCAGTGACTTTTAAGGAATTATCTGTTTTATATACCACTCAGGGAGTCCCGAACAGTGAAGATGACTTCTCTCATAAAAGGGCAGGGTTAGGAAGGGAATTAGTAGCCAAAGCCTGATGTCTGGGCAGCCTTATTTCTTATTTTATTTTATTTTATTTTATTTATAATTAAAAATATTTTTGATGTTTATTTTTGAAAGAGAGAGAGACAGAGCACAAGTAGGGGAGGGACAGAGAGAGAGAGAGAGATAGAGAGAGAGAGAGAGAGACAGAATCCAAATCAGGCTACAGGCTCTGAGCTGTCAGCACAGAGCCAGATACGGGGCTTGAACCCACAAACTGAGATCCTGACCTGAGCCAAAGTTGGACGCTTAACTGAGCCACCTAGGTGCCCCTCTTATTTTATTTTTTTATTTGAGTATTTAACACACAATGTTGCATTAGTTTCAGGTATACAACTTAGTGATTTGAGAAATTTATACATCATGCTACGTTCACAAGTGTAACTGCCATTTGTTACATTGCATCCCTATTACAGTATCATTGACAGTATTCCTTATGTTGTGCCTTTTACTCCGGTGACTTACTCATTACATTACTGGAGGCCTGCATTTCCTTCTCTTCTTCACCAGTTTTGTCCAACCCCTCACTCCTCTCCCCTCTAGCAACCATCAGTTTGTTCTTTGTATTTTATAGGTCTGATTCTTCTTTTTGTTTCCTTATTCATTTTTTTTTTGCAATCCCACTTATAAGTGGAATCTGTCTTTCTCAGTATGACTTATTTCACTTAGCGCAATACCATCTAGGTCCATACATGTTGTCTCAAATGGCACGATCTCACCTTTTTTATGGCTGTGTAATATTATATATATATGTATATATATATATATATATACATATATATATATATATATATATTACATTTTCTTTTAAGTTCATTTTGTTAAGTTTATTTTCTCTTTATTTTGAGAGAGAGAGAGAGAGAGACAGAGAGAGACAGAGAGAGAGCAAGTAGAGGAGGGGCAGAGAGAGGCAGGGGAGAGAGAATCCTAAGCAGGCTCCACACTGCCAGCACAGAGCCCAATGTGGGACTTGAACCCACAAACTGTGAGATCATGACTTGGTCTGAAACCAAGTGTCAGACACTTAACCAACTGAGCCAACTGTGCCCCAATATCATATTTTCATTATACATTTGTCTACTGATGGACACTTAGGTTGCTTCCATATCTTGTCTATTATCAACAATGCTGCAATAAACATAAGGGTACATATGCCTTTTCAAATTAGTGTTTTTGTTTTCTTTGGGTAAATACCCAGTGGTGAAATTATTGGATCATATAGTATTTCTATTTTTTTTACAACCTTCATACTGTTTTCCACAGTGGCTATACTAATTTACATTCCTAGCAACAGTGCACAAGGGTTCCTTTTCTCCACATCCTAACACTTGTTATTTCTTGTCACTTTGATTTTAGTCATTCTTACTGTTGTAATATGTAACTGTGATTTTGATTTGCATCTCCCTGATGATGAGTGGTGTTGAGCATCTTTTCAAGTGTCTGTTGGACATCTGTCTGCTTTGGTAAAATGTCTCTTCAGTTTCTCTACCCACTTTTTAATTGGATTGTTTGTTTTTTAGGTGTTGAGTTGTAGAAGTTTTTTGTATATTTTGGATATTAATTGGACAAACTGTTTGCAAATATCTTCTCCCATTCAGTAGGTTGGTGTTCTTTTTTGTTGTTGCTGTTGGTGGTGGTGGTTTCATTCACTGTGAAATAGTTTTTTATTTTGATGTAGTCCCAATAGTTTATTTTTGCTTTTGTTTCCCTTGCCTTAGGAGACATATCTAGAAAAATGTTTCTATGACTGATGTCAGAAAAGTTACTGCCCATGCTCTTTTCTATGATTTTTATGGTTTCAGGTCTCATGCTTAGGTCTTTAATTCATTTTGAGTTTATTTTTGTGTATGTTGTTAGAAAGTGGTCCAGTTTTAGTCTTTTACATGTAGCTGTCCGGTTTTCTCAGCACCACTCATTGAAAAGAGTGTCTTTTCCCCATTGTATATTCTCGCCTCCTTTGTCATAGATTAACTGACCATATTATCATGTGTTTAGTTCTGGAGACTCTATTCTTTTCTATTGATTTATGTGTCTATTTTTTGTGCCAGTACCATACTGTTTTGATTACTACAGCTTTATAGTATATCTTGACATCTGGAATTTTGATACCTCCACTTTTTTCTTCTTTCTCGGGATTTCTTTGGCTATTCAGGGTCTTCTGTGGTTCCATACAAATTTTAGGATTATTTGTTATAGTTTTCTGAAAAAATGCTGTTGGTATTATGATAAGGATTGCACTAAATCTGTAGGTTGTTTTTGGTAATGTGGACATATTAACAATATTAATTCTTCCAATCCATGCTCATGGAATATCTTTCCATTTGTGTCATCTTTAATTTCTTTCATCAGTGTTTTATAGTGTTTGGAGTACAGGTCTTTCACCTCTTTGGTTAAGTTTATTCCTAGGTATTTTATTATTTTTTGGGTGCATTTATAAATGGTGTTATTTTAAAAAAAAAATTCTCTTTCTAAGTAGGCTTATTTCAAAGTACTTTTCTCCTTAGAGCATTTAGTTTGGCATGGGATGGCCAGAGTATGGATTCTGTCCTCTGAATGTCCACTTTCCTCAAAACATAGAAGTAGCATGAAGAAAGTGAAAACACAAGAATTGTCATCACTTCTGAATCTGCCTTCTATTCTGAAGCCTTAACCTGCTTGGACTGCTCAGAGAAGCTTCCTGGCCATTGAGGTTCGCAGCAACAAGGGTGCCTTGGGATGTTCTAGGAGAAGATGCCCATTATTCCAGACAGTGAGGGAGACCACCCTGAGATCCAGCTCTAGAGAACTATTTTCACAAAGGACTTCTCTCCTTTCTTTGGATTGGGGGATGTGAGGAGTGTAAGGCCTAGGATGAGAGAAGTAAAGAGAGGGAGCTTTGGCACAGCTGCTAACCATTTATAGCATGTCTCCTCACACAACTATGGGCATGGGAAGAAAGTCAGTAGCCAGACATGCTGAGTGAACATAAGTCAATGACCAGCTATGACAGGGAACAAACTGGCCTTTGAGATCAATGGCAGCTCCCAAGCCTCTTGTTTGCATGACCTTTACTGCTAACTCTACCCAGAAGGAGTCAGACCTAGTTCAGCCCAATCCACAGGTAGTTACACCAAAATCTGTCCTGGCATCTGAGACTCATTTACACTGAAGGAGCCCCTGGAAGTCAGGCTTGTCAAAAGGCCACTTGCCCAGTTGAGTTTAACAAGCAATTGCTGAACACCTGCTATATGCTAGCCCAGTTATAATAGAAACTAGGACACAGGGATGAATCAAATGTGGCCTTCACCTTATCTGTGTTCTAATTCTCTATTCAGTTTGGAGTTTGTACAACTACATAACCAATCTATTAAGGTTTTATTCCAATGTATAACTTTTTCATTTCTAGAATTTCTGTTTCTTTTTCAAACATACCTTATGTTTTTCAAGATAAGGATGCTGTTCTTTTCTTATTGATTCCAGTCTCTTTTTAATCTCTTTAAACATTTTAATTAGTCTTATTGTAAAGCTTTTTTATATTTGCCTATTTCTTATTTGTTAATTCTGTCATTTGATGGGTCTGCTCAGTATCTAATGGTGGTGATCTTTTTTTTGTATGTGCTTTATAACTCATATCTGTGTGCTAACCTTTAGTAGGCATTACCTTCTGAGAGACTCTCAGACTATCTCTGCTGCCAATCTTTCCCTCTTGGGGAGAGGGATGAAGTTACACGTAGTCTGGTGCAGCTGTTCCACTGCAGTCCTTCAAGTAAAGACATCATGTCTTTCTGAGCTTAGAGGCTCTCTGAATCTCCTCTGAAAAGAATACCTCCTGCCCGATGTAAGCCTTCTCCTTTGCATATGTCTTTAAGACACTTATCCAAATCTTTGCTGCCTTCTATGGTTCAGTGCTCTTATAGTTTACTCCTTTTATAAATCTTTAGTGTCATTTCAATGGCATTTTGGAAAGAAATGGAAAAGAGGGATGTAATTCAACATCTTGACCAGAACACAGCCCTTATTTTAATAGGGAAAAGTTGAAGTCAACCTAAGGTCTCACAGCGTATACTTTGGTTTTACTTGGTAATAGAATTAGGGTCCCTCCTTTCAATGGAACAATTGAAATATTTGGGAATGATGGAGTAGAAGACTAGTAAAGAATAACAAATGATATTCAGTATGTATTGTTAACTACAAAATACAAGCTATGAGACAATAAATACAAAGTCAATATTGTCTTGTAAAAATGTATGCGCAAGTATTAGAAATACATTTTTTAACTTATGAATAGTGATGTGGTAGACAAAGTAATAGTCCCCCAATGATGTCCATGTCATGATCCCTGAAACTTGTTAATATGTTACTTTAAATGGCAAAAGGGACTTTTCAGATATGATTGAGTTAAGGATCTTGACCTAAGGAGGTTGTCCTGGATTATGCAGATGGATACAATGTAATCACAGTCATCTTTATATGAGGGTGGCAGGAAGAACAGTAGTAGGTGATGTGACAAAGGAAGCAAGAGACTGAAGTGATATGAGGAAGGGGTCATGAACCAAGAAATGCAGACAAGCCTCTAGAGGTTGAAAAAGGCAAAGAAATTGATTCTCTCCGCAGAGACTCAAGAAAGAATGAACCCTGTTGGGACCTTGACTTTAGTCCAGTGAGACTAATTTTGGACTTCTGACCTCCAAAATTATAAAATAATAATTCTACCAAGTATGCAGTAATTTGTTACAGCAGCAATACGAAACCAATGCAAGTGCTTACCATAGGTTAGAGAAATTTAGAGTGATTTAAGTTTCTATTTTGCTTGAAAAAAATTAACATTCACATAAATAAGGGACCATAGTTAAAGCACCTAAATCTGTCAATAACAATGAGACACTGGTTGTCAGCTTATGGTTGTAAAAAATAAAAGTATTGTAATATCCATGGTAGGAGAACGCATAAGGAAAAAAAATGCATGTACTTATATGTCTCATAGAAATATAAATTAGTATTGGGTTTTATAGGGCTACATTAAATAGAACACAAAAATTTTTAAGAAATAATTATGTCATGGTAACTGCAGTTCCATTTCTAAGAATGAATTTTGAGAAAACATTTTTGGATATGAACTTACATTTGGCTTGAAGGATTATTTCAGACTTTTTTAAATGAAGACAAATGCCAATGAAAACCAATTAATAAAAACATCAGCTAAATCTTCAATATCAGTTGATTGGTAAGGAAAATAAAAGTCTGTCTATATAATAGAATGACATACAGACATTAGAAATGATGATGTACAACTGATGAATGGATAAAGAAATTGTGGTTTATATATACAATGGAATACTACTTGGCAATGAGAAAGAATGAAATATGGCCTTTTTTTCAATATATGAACTTTATTGTCAAATTGGTTTCCATACAACACCCAGTGCTCATCCCAAAAGGTGCCCTCCTCAATACCCATCACCCACCCTGCCCTCCTTCCCACCCTCCATCAACCCTCAGTTTGTTCTCAGTTTTTAAGAGTCTCTTATGCTTTGGCTCTCTCCCACTCTAACCTCTTTTTTTTCCTTCCCCTCCCCCATGGGTTTCTGTTAAGTTTCTCAGGACCCACATAAGAGTGAAACCATATGGTATCTGTCTTTCTCTATATGGCTTATTTCACTTAGCATAACACTCCCCAGTTCCATCCACGTTGCTACAAAGGGCCATATTTCATTCTTTCTCATTGCCACGTAGTATTCCATTGTGTATATAAACCATAAGTTCTTTATCCATTCATCAGTTGATGGATATTTAGGCTCTTTCCATAATTTGGCTATTGTTGAGAGTGTTGCTATAAACATTGGGGTACAAGTGCCCCTATGCATCAGCACTCCTGTATCCCTTGGGTAAATTCCTAGCAGTGCTACTGCTTGGTCATGGGGTAGGTCTATTTTTAATTTTTTGAGGAACTTCCACACTGTTTTCCAGAGTGGCTGCACCAAATTGCATTCCCACCAACAGTGCAAGAGGGTTCCCATTTCTCCACATCCTCTCCAACATCTGTAGTCTCCTCATTTGTTCATTTTGGCCACTCTGACTGGCGTGAGGTGATATCTGAGTGTGGTTTTCATTTGTATTTCCCTGATGAGGAGCGAAGTTGAGCATCTTTTCATGTGCTTGTTGGCCATCCGGATGTCTTCTCTAGAGAAGTGTCTATTCATGTTTTCTGCCCATTTCTTCACTGGGTTATTTGTTTTTCGGGTGTGGAATTTGGTGTGCTCTTTATAGATTTTGGATACTAGCCCTTTGTCTGATATGTCATTTGCAAATATCTTTTCCCATTCTGTTGGTTGCCTTTTAGTTTTGTTGATTGTTTCCTTTCCAGTGCAGAAGCTTTTTATCTTCATGAGGTCCCAATAGTTCATTTTTGCTTTTAATTCCCTTGCCTTTGGGGATGTGTCAAGTAAGAGATTGCTACGGCTGAGGTCAGAGAGGTCTTTTCCTGCTTTCTCCTCTAGGGTTTTGATGGTTTCCTGTCTCACATTCAGGTCCTTTATCCATTTTGAATTTATTTTTGTGAATAGTGTAATAAAGTGGTCTAGTTTCAATCTTCTGCATGTTGCTGTCCAGTTGTCCCAGCAGCATTTGTTAAAGAGACTGACTCCTCAACTTTTTCATATCAGCTTTATTTGTAATAGTGAAATCCTGGAAATAACCCAAATGTACCCTAATAGGTGAATGATTAAACAAACCATGGTACATTCACACCATGGAAAACTACACAGCAGTAAAAAGGAACAAACTGTTGATACATGCAACAACTTGGATAGATATTTTTTTTTAAAATTTTTTTTTCAACGTTTTTTATTTATTTTTGGCACAGAGAGAGACAGAGCATGAACGGGGGAGGGGCAGAGAGAGAGGGAGACACAGAATCGGAAACAGGCTCCAGGCTCTGAGCCATCAGCCCAGAGCCTGACGCGGGGCTCGAACTCACGGACCGCGAGATCGTGACCTGGCTGAAGTCAGACGCTTAGCCGACTGCGCCACCCAGGCGCCCCTACAACTTGGATAGATATTAAGGGAATTATTCTAAATTAAAAAGCCAATCTGAAAAAGTTACATGCTGTATGATTCCATTCATATACCATTCTTGAAATGACAAAATTTTAGAAATGGGAAACAAATCAGTGGCCGTTAGGGGTAAGGGATGGCAGGAGTGTGTGTGGGGTCAAGTGTGGGTGTGATTATAAAGACAAGAAAAAAAATTATTGGGATGGAATAGTTATATATCTTGTGTGTGGTGATGGTTACATGTGATAAAATGACATAGAACTGTAAACATACATTATATCAATGTCAGTTTCCTGGTTTTGATATTCTACTATATATATTTAAGCAGTAATCATGGGGAAAACACTGGGTAAAGAGTACACAGAATCTCTACATACTACCTTTTGAAACTGTGTATTGGTAATTATTTCAAAACAAAATGTTTAAAAAGTATATTTTACAATTTCCCACATTTTCAAATATTCTTCTAGGAAATCATTTGCAATGTTTGTAATACCTTAAATTCCCATGAATAAATCCTGCTTTCTCAATGCTTTACATTATTGTTGAGTATTCAGTGTGATTCAAATTATTCTAAATTTAAATAAGTGGTGGTGAATAGAACATCCTTGTATTTAAATCTGCGCTGATAGCCAAAATTAATTATGGGACAAAGATTTCATGAGGTTAAGTGGCTCTTAATTGCCTGTGTATTTCAGAGCTTTGAATGAAATGTTGCCAAATGGCTTTCATTGAAGTTGTTCTAGTATGGGGTCCCATGGGTAAGGTGATACAGTGCCCAAATGAATGCCTCCAATGTGTATCCTTACATTGGGCCTGTGCTCATTTAATTGACTAAAACTATTTGGTTCTCCTTATTTTTTGTTCAGGCTTACAAATATTACACAAGAACAAATATTTTGTTTTGCATAAATAATGTCATGATAAGAAGATATAAAAATAACCAGAATTCTAGGGTGCCCGGGTGACCTAGTAGGTTAAGCAGCTGACTTCCGCTCATGTCATGACCTCACCATTCATGAGTTCAAGCCCCGTGTCAGGCTCTGTGCTGACAGCCCAGAGCCTGGACCCTGCTTCAGATTCTGTGTCTCCCTCTCTCTCTGCCCCTCCCCTGCTTGTGCTCTCTCTCTCTCTCTGTCTCTCTCTTAAAAATAAGTAAACTTTCATAAAATAATAACCAGAATTCCATGTGACATGTAGATGTGACCAAAGCTTAATTTAAGAGCATTCCTTTTCATTGTATGGATTTTATGTATATATGCCTACTTTTACAAAAATATAATCTTACCAAATATTTGCTTTTTATCATACAATGATACATTATTAACATTTATGTGCCTTGAAATATTTTTTCTGCTTCTTCCTGTTCAGTGATAGAATTCTATTCAATTAATGAAAAAAATCCAATTTTCTGTAACTACTTCTTTTTTTTAAACCTAGTTTTAGCCTGTTCAGTGAATACTTCTATGGACTCTATATAGCCAAGTCTATATTTATATGCTCTATTATTGCCTGATAAAACCTTCAAAAGTGTTATTTTGCTGCAAAGACTCTCCATAAAGGGGCTGTTTGTACCTATCCTACTACCCACAGCATAAAATATTTTCTCAACTCAACTTACAGTCAAACATTAAAATTACTTTTTCACTTTTCAAAAGAAGAGGTCATCATAGTATGCCTTTGGTATTTTCATCAATTCATTAGAACAGATGTAATTTCACTGTAGAAAATTAAGAAAGTGCATATTATAATATATGCAAAAATAGAAAGCACCTGCAAAACTACTCACTAAAGATGAACAAGATTATAATGTGGCTGGAGAAATAATCCTTTTTCATTCCAACGGAATGAAGTTATACTGTTAATAGTCTCCAAAATAACTTGCTTGCCATTAACAATTATTGTACATCATAATTTATTTTTCTTTTTTTAAAAAAAGGTTTTATTTATTTATTTTGAGAAAGAGGGAGAGAGTGTGCATGTAAGAACGGGAGGAGCAGAGAGAGAGAGGGAGAGAGAGAACCCCAAGAGTCTCCATGCTGTCAGTGCAGAGCCTGATCCAGGGCTCAATCTCATGAAATGTGAGATCATGACCTGAGACAAAATCAAGAGTTGGATGCTTAACCAACTAAGCCCCCCAAGCCCCCCTGTGCATCATCATTTCTATTTTTTTAATATGAAATTAATTGTCAAATTTGTTTCCATACAACACCCATGACCCAGCAATAGCACTGCTAGGAATTTACCCAAGGGATACAGGAGTACTGATGCATAGGGGCACTTGTACCCCAATGTTTATAGCAGCACTCTCAACAATAGCCAAATTATGGAAAGAGCCTAAATGCCCATCAACTGATGAATGGATAAAGAAATTGTGGTTTATATACACAATGGAGTACTACGTGGCAATGAGAAAGAATGAAATATGGCCCTTTGTAGCAACGTGGATGAAACTGGAGAGTGTGATGCTAAGTGAAATAAGCCATACAGAGAAAGGCAGATACCATATGTTTTCACTCTTATGTGGGTCCTGAGAAACTTAACAGAAACCCATGGGGGAGGGGAAGAAAAAAAAAGAGGTTAGAGTGGGAGAGAGCCAAAGCATAAGACTCTTAAAAACTGAGAACAAACTGAGGGTTGATGGGGGGTGGGAGGGAGGGGAGGGTGGGTGATGGGTATTGAAGAGGGCACCTTTTGGGATGAGCACTGGGTGTTGTATGGAAACCAATTTGACAATAAATTTCATATATATATATATATATATATATATACAAGAAAAAGTTGAGGAAAATTCCCTTGATTCTTAATTTTTCTGGAGGATTTTGTTTTTATCATGAATGGCTATTGAATTTTGTCAAATGCTCATGTTTTCAGGTTGGTGATTGAGAAGAATTTGAAACTGGTAATGTTTATGAGTCCTCTGATGTTTGCCTATTTACGTTTTTCTTCATGTTTGTCTCAAACATCCTTTTGCTTCTTATGATTGAGGAACTAACCTCTCTGTGGCATGGCAAGAGCCTTTGACGTTTTTATAGTCCTCCTCCATTACAGATCTAACCCAACCCGAAACACCCAAGTTATCATTTTGAGTGGTATGCCCAAGTCTTTAGACACAAATATTGGCACAGAATGTCCCAAGAAGTGATATTCCATTGTTTTTAAATTTTTTTTTAATTTTTATTTATTTTTGAGAGAGAGAGAGAGCGTGAGCAGGGGAAGATAGAGAAAGAGGGAGACACAGAATATGAAGCAGGTTCCAGGCTCTGAGATGTCAGCACAGAGCACAAAATGGGGCTCGAACCCATGAACTATGAGGTCATGACCTGAGCTGAAGTAGGACCCTTAACAAATTGAGCCACCAGGTGCTCCTCCAAAGTTTTGTTAACAACTCACCAACTCTGTTTACTTCATCCTTAATTCAATGAAGTCATTTGGTATAAGTTAACAAAAAGACACCACTAAGTGATGGAACTATTACAAATACTAAGTTCATCAGTCTAGAGGAGTAGGTGCTTTTGAAAAATTTATCCAATGATATATAAATGCCATCATTTACAGACAACTGCGGTCAAACTTAGATGTAACATACTACAGTATACTTTTCTTTTTGCAAATATACAAGTTAATTCCCCTCCTCTTTCTCCTTCTCCTCTTTCTTTTACATTTCAACAATGAGATTACATGAGTCTGATACATCCATACAACAGAATAGTAGTCAAAAATAAAAGGAACAAAATACCAATACACACAGCATATATGAAACTTAAAAACTTTTTGCTGAGTGAAAAAAGACAACACAAAAGAGGATATACTGTATGATACTATTTATATAATAATCTAGGAGTAGCAAAACTAATCTATAGAAACTAATATGTTAGGAATAGCAAAATTAATCTATAGAAACTAATATGTTAGGAATAGAAAACTAATCTATAGAAACTAATATGTAGAAACAGAAAGCAGACTGGAGTTTGACTGTGAGGGATGGGAGAAGGAGATGGATTTGGAAGAAGACATGGGGTGAGGATAATGTTCTGTGTAATGATGGAGGTTTGGGTTACATAGATGTACACAATTGTCAAAACTCAGTGAATTGTACAGTTATGATTCATGCATTTTGCTTTTGTAAGTTACCTCAACAGGAAAAAAAGAGACCCTAAACAATTGTTAAACTCTAGTTAATTATCTGGGTGATGAATTATCTAGGGTTGGAAGGTACTATTGCTTACAGCTTACTTTAATAGGCATCCAAAAAATAGTAAGAATTGCTAGGTAGATAATGAATGGACATGGAGATACATATGCAATTAAGGAGGGATAGAAAACTGTTTATATTGTAGTTTCTAAGTGGTGGCTACATGGATTTTCAGTGTATGACTTAGTTGACTTTTCTGGATGTTTGATGAGCTTCATACCAAAATAGTAGGAAAAATTGAATCATACCAAGCATAAATTTGTACCCTAATTTATTCCCCTTTCAGTATATCTTGAACATAACTTTATATATATAATTTTATATGCTACTACTATTTTTCCAATGGAGCCATATACTCACATTTTATAGGTGTTCTATCATTTCTGCCTTGTGGGTAAAAACACAAGAATAATGCTGCTCTTAGATTATGGATGAATTGGGCTCTGAGCCAAGGACTTTAGGACAGTTGTTTGAAGAGAGTCTAGGGCAGACTAGGATGCCAGGCAGATAAATTTAAGGTAGAGTAGGGAATGGACTTTGAATGTCAATGTAGTTGATACAATTGGAACTCTGGATCTGTGTGGTCAGTGGCCTGTGGGATCCTCATAACACTCTGCTGATCAGGAGTGAGCCTAGAATTCTCCCTGGCTTCTAATTCCTAACAGGGTCACATGCCAGGTATGAAGGCTAGACCAAGCACTGGGTTATGAATTTCAAAACAGTTTGGAAACTCAAAGTATTTGACTATTAAGGAGTAAAGATTAATAGGACTATATCTTGGGAATTGTAAAGTACTTTACTGATTTAGTGGTTTCAGGTGAACTGGGCCCGAGGCTTTACCTGTCAAAACAAGGACTGGAGATAGGTTAGGATCACCAGATCTCAAAGCACTTTGTTGGTCAAGGATTGAGTCAAAAGTGTCCTTGGCTAAGGATATTGTCCTGAATAGCAAGGTCAATTTTTCCTAGTGTGGTCCTGAGAGTAGCACACTCCTCCCAATTTGATCTCTTTTTGAAATACCCACATTTTCATTGGAAGGTACTGGCAGGAAAATGTGAGAGAAGTGAAGCAAACCCTGATGGAGAGAAATAGGAGAACAACTTCTTGATGCAGTCTGCTCCTTTTGGGTGAACAGTGGCTATATCCAATAGGCCATGATCACACTCCTGAGTGCCCAAAAACAAAATTTTAAATTTTATAAAGACATGGTAAAAAGCAAATGCTTTGTTGTTCCATCTTGACAATTTTTTAGAGGCAGCTATAATGTGATGGGAGTCTGGAGGTCCTTTTGTTTGCATTGGATATTCAAACTCAATGATCAGAAATGGAAAGCCACAAGGGAAAGTGTTTATACAGATATGGGGCATCTAGAACCATTCAGCCTTGAGGACCCACAAATAAGAAGGTAAGAGAGGAAGAAGGGGCAAAGTGTGTTTTTTTTTCCTGAGTGTTTTGCTCCTTCTACTTTACTGTCAGAGTTTAGCATGACTATCAATATTATACCTCATCAGACCACCTGGACGGTGGGTTTGTTCACCAGTTCATCTGGATTTGTTCACCAGTTAATCTCTAATCTCCTCAGCGTTGGTCATGTAGAAAGTGCTCCATCAGTTATGTGCTGAGTGCATGAACAAATGAACAGATCTCAAGGGCCTATGTGGTGGTGGATGATACAGATTCTTCCCTGGTACTTGACTTAGCAGTTTATTCAACAATGAGTGGGGACAGGATGAGCCATTAGTTAAGCTCAATAATCACTTTAAGAGTTCCCAGTGAGTCAGTGAGACTGAGATGTCTAAGGTTTTGGAAATGGTACTGGGCTTTATTGATAATTGGTTGTGACTGAAATAGGCCCTGAACATAGGGAGAAGAGCTTCCCCTCCCCATGTATTTTGAAACTCATAGCATTTTTATAATGAGGCCTTGGAATTAAACAGGACCAGAAGCCTGAAAAATTTTATGCATCCTGAATAATAGTTACTTTGGAATCTAAACCTGGAGATCCAAAGATCATTACAGTCTAGAGGACTGAGGCAAATGGATTATTCTCACTTGGAACTCAATTAAAAATTTTAATTTCTAGGGGCGCCTGGGTGGCGCAGTCGGTTAAGCGTCAGACTTCAGCCAGGTCACGATCTCGCGGTCTGTGAGTTCGAGCCCCGCGTCACGCTCTGGGCTGATGGCTCGGAGCCTGGAGGCTGTTTCCGATTCTGTGTCTCCCTCTCTCTCTGCCCCTCCCACGTTCATGCTCTGTCTCTCTCTGTCCCAAAAATAAATAAAAAACGTTGAAAAAAAAATTTTTTTTTAAATTTTAATTTCTAATTCCTTGAACTGTGCCTTATACTCTCACTATACTATTTTTTTTTAATTGGGACATCCAGTTCCTTTTTTTTTTCTGTTTGTTTTTAATGCAGCAGTAGAGAAGAAATTAAAACTGAAAAGAGAGTTTTGTGCAAAGGAAGCTGAGAATTTAAAGAAATAATTATCTAGGAAATTTTAAATCATCAAATTGAATGCATGAGAGTTTAAAATTCTTAGTATATAAAATGGCCAGGGAATATTTTGAGGGTGTTGTCATTCTTCCTTTCCACTCTCTCCAGTGATTTATAACTTTCCACAATGGACTCTTTCTCTGTCTTTCACATCTGCTAGACATTTAGCTACCCCGGAGAAAAGAGAAGGGTTTGAATAGTGATGGAGTGTCCAGCTGCAAATGTGAATTATTACCTCTCTCCTCTACACTGCTATAGGTGAATAATGCAAAGGCCTCAATGACCAGAGGCAGCTCTTGGGGCCTACCCTACCCTGAAGGCTGTTGGCCTAGATACTGATGCTCTTTCCTACTTGGGTAAATTTCTGGAGTCATTTATGTGAAAGCCAAAGTGGTTTGTTTTCTCACAATCACAACCCGGACTTGCTTACAATCATTTGGCTTAATAGGACCTAATATTTTGATGAATATATTCTAACAGAACTGAAAGTCCAAAGCCCTCCAGGCCCGCTAGTGTTTCCTATCAAGCTATAATTCACTGGCTCAGAATGTTAGAACTGTGTGAGATATCGGGAGATCACATAGTCCAATCCTGTCTCTCCACAATCCTAGGCCTTTCATTTGGTGAGTGGACATACCAAGACTTCAGGGAGTGAAGGGGAATGCCTGAGGCCAAAGGGTAAGGTAGTGGTAGTTTTAAGACTCAAATCTAAGCCCAATAATCCCCAAGTTAGTGCTTTTTCCATGCCATAGCTTATAATTGCAGTTCTAACAATAGAGTGGGAAGAGGTTGGGGAGTGGGGAAAAAGAAACTAAGAATACACAGGACCTGACTTTTGGATGGGCTGCATAACCCTTGCTGTAAAACAACCTTTGTGCAGCTGTCATCTGGTTTGGCCATTTTGCTTTTACGGAAGATGGAAAACTCACAACCCCATGGCCTGACTTCTCTTGAGAAAAATTTCATTTGTTCTGTAGAATAATTTTAAAGATTTTGTATTTGAATGCCTTTGCAGTTGACTACAGACATCACCACTCAGTAACATCTTATTTCAGGACAATAAAGAGAACAAGACTGTGCTAGCATAGATCAGTTACGTATATGCATGCACTTCTATGTCTGCATACAGTTGCTCATGTGTGTGCATACAATCTGTCATCTAATAAGACAATAGTCTCTGTCATCTACACTTAAAGTCATTGGAACAAAATGGGCTTCCAAAAGCTCGCATGTGGTTTTGGGAGAAAATATGTCACAAACATGTTATTATGCAATCACCTGTGTGCATGTGTATGGGAAATCAACATGCCTGCACATATATATAAACGTGTAACTCATCTGCTAGCTTGGTTGTTGAAAGAGAATTGGCATTACTCTACTAAAGTTGCTAATACACATAGATAGGCAGGGTGGGACACTCTCACGCCCAGTGATCCCTGGCCAGGGCCCTGGGAAGAGGATTCCCACCATTACGCTCCTTCTTCCCTGAGCCACACCGCTTGGACCCTGGATGAAAACAGCCCTGTTCTGCTTCTGGATTGCAGCAAACAAAAACCCTTGGCACTGCACCTGTGGCAGACACTTTTGCTCCTTTGCTTGTGATATTATAGGAACATCAAGAATGCTACTTTGGGACCTTGTGTAGGAGGTGTACCATAACAGGAGATGAGATAGGAATTGATGGTATGTTATAGGGTTTGGTAGATCATAGAATGCGTTTGATGGGAAACCACTGGAGTGTTCTAAGCAGAGAAGTGATATATCTTACATAGTAAAGGCCCATTCTGATGTTTTGATAATACAGGTAATGTAGTAACAGGGGTCCAATTAGGAGGCTATTGCAGTAACAGAAATGATAGATGATGGTGGATCATACCAATGTGGTACATATGTAAGAGAATGAGAAGTGTAGGGATGTAGAGTCTTTACTAAAAGGAGAAATGACAGTATCCATGATTGTGGGTGAGAGGAATCCAACAATGCCTTCAAAATTTTTTGGGCATTAGCAAGTAGAAGAATGGAGTTGCTATGCCCTGGGATGGGGGAAATGATAGGAAGAGCAGGTTTATGGGAAGAGGAATCAGGATCTTAGCTTAGTGTATGATGAAATTGAATTTAAGATGACTATTAGCCATGCAAGAAGCAATGATGAATTGGCAGCTGTTACTTGAGTTCAGGGATTGGGCTTCAAATATTAATGTGTGCTTCTTCTATGCAGTGGTGGGATCAAAGTGATGGAACTGTGTATGATACTGTAGGAAGTGAACATAGGTAGGGAAGAGAAGAAATGTGAGAGTCGATATCTAGAGTACTTCCATGCAGCACTCCATCAAGGGGATACAGAGTAACTAGCCCGGACACTGAAAAGCAGCATACCCTGAGGCGAAATGAAAACTAAGAAACATAAATGTCCTCTAAACAAAGTGAAAAAAACATAGCAGGGAGGAGGAAGCGATCAATAGTGCCAAATGCTACTGCTCAGTCAAGTACTACCAGCACTGAGAAATTATGACTAGATTTAGCAATGGTCAGGTCTTTGGGGACCTTGAGAAGAGCTATTTCACTGGAATGGTGGGAACAGAGGCTTTATTAGAGTAGATTCAAGAGAAAATGGGAATAGAGGAAGTAAACATATCAGAAATAGACAATGATTTTTGAGCAACTTTGCTGTAAAGGGAAAATAGATAATATTTCAGTAGATGGCAGGGATTGTGCAGTTAAAGTAAGGTTTTTTTGTTTGTTTCTATCTTTCTTGTTTTGTTCCTAACATGGGGGACTTTGCAGAATATTTGCGTAGTGATGGAAAACATGCAGTAAAGAAGAGTAAATTGGTGATGTGGGAGAGACAACTGGAAGCATTTCTGGGACATGCATTTAATCATTAAGAAGGGTGGCATCCATTGCCCAACTGAAGGGCTGGGTTTTGATAGGAGTGTGGAAAGCTCACACACAGTGACAATAGAGAAGGCAGAGTATCAACTCTCAGATGTTGGTATGTGAAAAGTTTTGTAAGGTCTTTCCTTCCACGTTCTCAGTGACATCAACCTAACTTTGTCTGTTTGAATAGTAGTCAGAGGTTTGAGTAGAGAAGAGTAAACTATAATGTCTAAGATGGAGTCAGTGGATTGAGGAAGAGTTTATGCCAAGGACCCCTACCACATTTCTGACACTGTTCTAGGCACAGGATATGCAGTTATGGAAATGCACATTTGAAATACTTGTGTGTTAATGTGTGTTTGTTTGGTAACAAGGTAGAGTAGAGGCATATCTGACGCCAGTTAGCCTTGCCAGGAGTGAAGGCAGAGGACAAATATTCTGTTCCAAACACAGGCTCTCACTAGCCCTTCTCACCTTGAAGGCACAGGGATAAAGGATGAAGTGAAGTGTGTCTGGCCACTGAGGAGTCTAGCGGCCTGCTTCTTTCCAGCTAACAGATAATGCATTTTCCTCCCAAATTAACCTCTCTCCAAACAACACTAAGCTTGGGTGTCAAATGACTGCCTCACCCTGATGAGTGTCACAAGCAGGAAAATATTTACCCTTAACCAGGAAGGCTGACCTAAAGCCTGCGTAGTTTCAAGAAGGATAAAGTACGTCCTGGTTTTTACATTCTGTATAAGGATCTCATGAATGACTGTATATCTCACCCATAGGTAATATCAAACTGAATCATAAGAACCAGAGGAATCTTGCAAAAGTAGTTTTATGAGTAGAAATTCAAAGAAGTTTGAAGAAACTTTGATAATCTGATACTCCCTGCATGCCCCCTTCCCTTTGATTATGAAGTATATAACCAACAGCCTCACACGCAAAAACTGCAGCTCTTTTAAATGCTATTTATTTTTTATGATATTTACTGTCAAATTGGTTTCCATACAACACCCAGTGCTCATGCCAACAGGTGCCCTCCTCAGTGCACATCACCCACGTTCCCCTCCCTACAACCCCCATCATCCCACAGGTTATTCTCAGTTTTTAAGAGTCTCTTATGGTTTGCCTCCCTCCCTCTCTCTTTTTTTTTCCTTCCTCTCCCCCATGATCTTCTGTTAAGTTTATCAGGATCCACATAACAGTGAAAACATATGGTATCTGTCTTTCTTTGTATGACTTATTTCACTTAGCAGAACACTCTCCAGTTTCATCCATGTTGCTACAAAAGACCATATTTCATTTTTTCTCATTACCACGTAGTATTCCATTGTGTATATAAACCACAATTTCTTTATCCAATCATCAGTTGATGGGCATTTAGGCTCTTTACATAATTTGGCAATTGTTGAAAGTGCTGCTATAAACATTGGGGTACAAGTGCCCCTATGCATCAGCACTCCTGTATCCCTTGGGTAAATTCCTAGCAGTGCTATTGCTGGGTCATAGGGTAGATCTATTTTTAATTTTTTGAGGAACCTCCACACTGTTTTCCAGAGTGGCTACACCAGTTTGCATTCCCACCAGCAGTGCAAGAGGGTTCCTGTTTCTCCACATCGTCGCCAGCATCTATAGCGTCTTGATTTGTTCATTTTAGCCACTCTGACCGGTGTGAGGTGGTATCTGAGTGTGGTTTTGATTTGTATTTCCCTGATGAGGAGCGACGTTCAGCATCTTTTCATGTGCCTGTTGGCCATCTGGATGTCTTCTTTAGAAAAGTATCTATTCATGTTTTCTGCCCATTTCTTCATTGCATTATTTCTTTTTCAGGTGTGGAGTTTGGTGAGTTCTTTATAGATTTTGGATACTAGCCCTTTGTCTGATACGTCATTTGCAAATATTTTTTCCCATTCTGTCGGTTGCCTTTTAGTTTTGTTGATTGTTTCCTTTGCAGTGCAGAAGCTTTTTATCT